>NC_092238.1:13183808-13193808 GCF_036320965.1 Panulirus ornatus | reverse complement strand
GTCCTGACTGACGTCACGTGATGGTGAAGCTATGTCCTGACGCCACGTGATGGTGAAGCTATGTCCTGACTGACGTCACGTGATGGTGAAGCTATGTCCTGACGCCACGTGATGGTGAAGCTATGTCCTTACGCCACGTGATGGTGAAGCTATGTCCTGACGCCACCACGTGATGGTGAAGGTATGTCCTGACTGACGCCACGTGATGGTGAAGCTATGTCCTGACGCCACGTAATGGTGAAGCTATGTCCTGACGCCACCACGTGATGGGTGAAGCTGAGGCAGCATCGTGATGCGCAACACAAAAAGATTTACCACCTCAGCCACACTGCAAATGGGCAGCTCAGCAAAATGCATTTGTAGTTCTCACAGATCATACGATCCAGCCACTGGAAAAATACGAATCTATCCTCGGGGGGGAAAAAAAAAAAAAGATGGATGGTGATTTTCATTATAGTTCCTGGTTCGTTTCGTTTTCCAACTTTTACTAAGTGAATAAACTACAAGGAAAAGAGAGATTTAATTCTAGAGACGTGTCTATCAACATTTTCGAAATATAGGTTAAAGAACTGCACAATTTATTTTTTTTTCATGCTAAATCACCCAAAAAAAAATTGCGACTTATTGAAAAAAGAGCAACAAAGAATGTTAAAAATGTTAGAAGTATTGTCATATTTTGTGCCGAATCAAGAGTTGATGATGTTATACGGGCGCTACACAGTAAGGAGCAAAGCCCCATTTCATTTTTACATCGGAGTTTCATTTATTTTTCCCTGGAACATCAGTAGTTCACTAGGGGGGAAAAATATATTCCCTATGCACGGAAAATGTTTTCATTTTCTATGAAACGTACATCAACAGTTGTAGATATGACGTTTTCCTTGGTCTCGGAGTCTTTAGAATTTGGCGGCGATGCATAACTGCGTCAAGTTGAGATGAGGATAATGTCATTTATGAGGATAATCTCCTGTATGAGGAGGATCTCCTGTATGAGGAGGATCTCCTCAAGCCAATATGGTTACTTGAACTCAAGGCCCAAGCATGGTAGGTGTTTTGGGGTCGAACTTCTGGGTGAGGGTCCTGCCACTTAAGCCTCCGCACATGAACCCTGGCCATCGGCATATTCCTGAGTACACCTGCCACTGGGTAAGGGGAAGGCATTACATGTTTCTACCTGTGAGGAAATTCTATGGTATAGCTACTCTCTCTCTCTCTCTCTCTCTCTCTCTCTCTCTCTCTCTCTCTCTCTCTCTCTCTCTCTCTCTCTCTCTCTCTCTCTCTCAGGGTATCGTATATACAACCTCTGGTCATGCTCTGAGCTTGCGACACACCATAGTGTCAATATCGTGTCTTGCGACACACTAATGACTCAGAATTATGACAGTGGGATAAGGGGAACTCTGGCAATGCTTTAAGTAAACTACCTCCTATTGGACGTCGATGTCTTGACCTGACGACACCCCACACCGTCCATGCTGTTAGCTAATGACATACCAAAACCCATCATTGGCGGGAGCTGACGATGTACTAGTGGACTTCGGTGTTTTGAGCTATTGACACATCACGTCGTCAGTGGTGTGAGATGACGACACAACAAACATCACTGATGTGAACTTGTATCAAACTGTCAAATATACTGAACTGCAACAGTTGTTTGAGTTAACGACACACTAGCCTGCCATTATCATGAGCTGATGTGTTGAACTAAACTCACTAAATGTTTCTAAAGAGGTTGACATATACTTGTTGCCATTGCATTACCACGCTGGACAGTGTGGCAAAACACTGAGGGGGTTGGGGGTGGTTGTGTGTTGCTGATAAACACCACAGACTTTCGCCAGCTGTAAGCTGACACTGCTGGTAATAGGGCAGGATGGCCATTAAGCAGTCCCTTTTGACGTACTAAAGTGACCAGGGCCGTTTAGGTCTGGGTCTTAGTGATTAAGTTTACATGTTTACATGAGAAAGACGTGAGGCCTGACTGCCTCACGTCTGGGTTGCCTGGAAAAAAAAAGAATGACTCGACAAGAAAAATTTAATTCCGTTCAGTCCTTTTTTTTTAAGTTACCACCGACTCTCCACATCAGCTTTCTAGTGTCCCCGTTACCGTTGTCGTTTATACGTTATATCTGGCAGAATTTATTAAATATTTATCTAAGCGACGTTTGAAGGTGTTGATATATTCAGCATTCACTACGTCTGACGGTAACTTATTCCAATGCTCAACACACCTATAGGATAAAAAACTTTTTCCCACGTCCGTACTACATCTTTAAGCTTTGAGTTTTACTCCATTTGTCCTAGTAACCGTATTTTCATATATTTCGAAAAGATGCTCGTGGTTTACTTTATCAAACTTGTTCATAATATTGAACACTTGGATTAAGTCGCCACGAAGTCTACGTTTTTTTAAGGGAGAAGAGATCCACTCTCTTTTTAGCCTCTCCTCGTAGGCCAGATTTCTAAAGGAAGGGATCAGTTTTGTCGCGCGTCTTTGTACTTACTCTAACTTTTCCTCGTCTTTCTTATAGTTTCGAGGGATCAGAACTGGACCGCACATTCAAGTTGTGGTCTTAATAAAGAATTATAAAGTGTGAGAATTGCTTCTGGTGGTCTTATAATCTATGTTCCTGGCCTATGAATCCTAACATTTGGTTGCACTTTTTTTTACTTGCTGCTTGACACGGTTTAATGTACTTCAGACTGTTGCTAATGACAAGTCCAAGGTCCTCTTCTTCATTTACTTTAGTTAGAGAGTTTCCGAATAGATTGTAGTCCAAACGTGTATTCTTGTCTCCAAAGTGCATCACTTTACACTTGTCTACATTAAACTTCAATTGCCACCTATGTATCTGGTAAGTTAAGATCTCCTTGAATCATTTCGCAGTCCCTCCTGTTTACAGCTCACGTTATACAGTGAGAAAAAAAATGAGAAGGATTAGGCAACACTGAGAGATTCATTCAGCAATTTACATGATAAATAAACTATTTACAAACATTGAGAAGCAACGAACGGATTGTGTAAATCAAGATATATATAACACGTGTGGTATCTGCTATAGACAAGGTTAGGATACCTTTCAAATATTGTTAAGGATGAAATGCTCACACATATTCTGTAGAAATCATCTCTGAACTCACTAATTTTACACTGATCGAGTACATAATGTTGTAAGGTTTGAGAGCAGTTTTGTTGGCAAAGTTTACGTTTGGTTTGTTCATTATCACTCGAGGAGACAAATTTCCGTGAGTATCTATAACCTAAACCGAATCGGGCAACAGTAAAATCAAGATGTCTACTGACTTATTCACTGGAATCATACATAGATGCTTTTCTTATTACTTGATGTTATTATGGTAGATGAACCTGTTTGTGTTGAATTCACATCTCACGATGTCAACATGATCTCGTTCATCATATTCCCACTGAGCCACTGGTCCAAGATTGTTCACCTTGCAACACTGCATGAAAAGGTTGCTCAACACGACAGATGCGGAAAGATGCCCTATTTTAAACATGCAGATTTTAAAGATCTTCACATTCCTTTTTACAGGCAAACTTGGGATGATATGGTCAATGAAAATGATATGGACGTAGCTAGAGAAAGCTTCTGTGAAACCCTCAAAGTATATAGAGGGAACATGCATGCCAATGTGTAGTAGACGGTCTATTTCGAAAAGGAAGTCAAAAGTGGCGAACGCCGAAATATAAAAAGTGCCTGCCTGTTGTCAAAGAAGATAGCTCATAAAAAAAACTCAGATTATCTAATAGTCAACATGATAGTGTAAGCTACGTAAGTTTGCATAGCAAAAGTAAGAGAGTTATGGGATGAAGTAATCGTTAGTATGGTGCGTGTATTGCAGAAAATGATAAAAGAAACCCTAAGGAGTTTTATAGTTACGTTGGAAGCAAGAGAGTCATTACCTAGTCCATGCGTTCGTTAATTACGGGAAACGTCCACTTGGTTTCAGACAAGGAATCCATGACAGAAATGTAAGATGACCTTTTGACATCAGTATTAACATAGAAGACACAACCAATTTCCCGAATCCAGTTTCACTGATAAGACAGGAGAACATTCTTCAACTATTGACATAAAAGCCAAAAACACTTTCAGTAATAAACGGAATGAAAATAAATAAAACGGCAGGTCCTGATAAGTTTTTTTGCGAGAAAAATGAGAGAGGCGAAAAATGAAATACTTAAAGCCTTGACTTCCCTTTTCAAGTAAGTCACTTGCCACGAAAAACGTTCCAGATGAATGGAAGTTTGCCAATGTAACATCGATAGTCGGCGAGGATGGTACGTCCTGCCACGGAAATAGTCATCGTCCTGTTAACTGAATTTCTTATGGAAATCATTATGTGAGACAGAACTGTACACCGTTTCGAGGATCACTCTTTGCATGGTATTTGGATGAAAGTAAAGCAGTTGATATTATCGACCTAAACTTTCAAAAAGCTGTCGATAAGGTTACGCATCAAAGGTACCTCGCAGAAATCAAGTCACATGGCAGTGATAGGTTGTATTTAAGTGGCTAGAAAATTGGCTAACTGACCATAAACACAGAGTTGTGATCAATGGTCAAGCCTCAAGAATGTTTTTAGACATAACAGGTGACGTACCGCAAGGATCAGTCTTGGGGCCGGTTCTCTTTCTCATTCATATTAATGATATGGATAATAGGCTGCATTGCAAGATATCACAATTCGCTGATGATACAAAGCTGGGAAATTAATCTGCAAATGAACGTGAATGTCTACCACTTCAAAATGACGTAGACAGACTGATGGAATAGGGTCATAGGTAGCAAATGAATTCTAATATCGATAAGTGCAAGGTTTTACGTATTTGTAGAAAAACGAAAAGGCAAACTACTGCATGAATTCTATTGAACTCCAAATATAGAAAATGGGATGATTCGTCTGATTCTACCCAGTAATACACACAAGCTCGTGGGCAAACGTTTAACTCGAATGAGACGAAGTGCATTTTCTTGTACAGGATTGTTAATATATGGAACTATTTGTCTAGAGTGCTTGAAGGCAGTGCTATAGACTTGATAGATACTTCGTTTCAGCTCCACGTTTTACATTATTTGCGCCTCCTTAGTCACAGTCACAATTTGCAGGTTATTATCTAAATTATCTGTCTGGCAACCTTTATTATACTAATCTGTGAGTTTCCGATCTCTTCTGCTTTCACAATCAGTCTCGAAAGAGCGTAGTGATCTGCTGCTGTATGAATTTCTATGTATTCCTTTGTATAAGTCTAAGCTTGACACACACACACACACACACACATACACACACTAACACACGGAGCAGAAGAGGGTGTATTGAAATGGTTTGGTCACATGGAGAGAATGAGTGAGGAAATATTGACAAAGAGGATATATGTGTCAGAGGTGGAGGGAACGAGAAGTGAGAGACCAAATTAGAGGTGGAAAGATGGAGTGAAAAAGATTTCGAGCGATCTGGGCCTGAACATGCAGGAGGGTGAAAGGCGTGCAAGTAATAGAGTGAATTGGAACGATGTGGTATACCGGGGTCGACGTGCTGTCAATGGATTGAACCAGGGCATGTGAAGCGTCTGGGGGTAAGCCATGGAAAGTTGTGTGGGGCCTGGATGTGGAAAGGGAGCTGTGGTTTCGGTGCATTATTACATGACAGCTAGAGACTGAGTGTGAACGAATGTGGCCTTTGTTGTCTTTTCCAAGCGCTACCTCGCGCGCATACGAGGGGGAGGGGATTGTCATTTCGTGTGTGGCGGGGTGGCGACGGGAATGAATAAAGGCAGCAAGTATGAATCATGTACATGTGTATGTATGTATAAGACTGTGTATGTATATATATGTATACGTTGAAATATATAGGTATGTATATATGTGCGTGTGTGGACGTGTATGTATATACATGTGTATGTGGGCGGGTTGGGCCATTCTTTCGTCTGTTTCCTTGCGCTACTTCGCTGAGGCGGGAGACAGCGACAAAGTATAATGAATATAGTTAATATATATATATATATATATATATATATATATATATATATATATATATATATATATATATATATATTCACCATCTCCCGCGCTAGCGAGATAGCGTTATAAAAAAAAGAGGACTGAGCCTTAGATGGAAAATCCTCACTTGGCACTCTTCTCTGTTCCTTCCATTGGAACAGTAAAAACTGGAGGAAAGGAATTCCAGCGCTCTGCTCCCATATATATGTATATATATATATATATATATATATATATATATATATATATATATATATATATATATATATATATATATATATATTTTTATTTTATCATACTTTGTCGCTGTCTCCCGCGTTTGCGAGGTAGCGCAAGGAAACATATATATATATATATATATATATATATATATATATATATATATATATATATATATATATAAACTGTTGCTCCAGTTGGCCAGCATGATCATATGGTAGATGATCGCACAACCCATGATATCCTGCTTTTAATTCAAGTCTACTGTGTTACCACTGATGGGAAAACAATTGTGATCGTTGAAGTTAGTAGCGCTCTTATCACTTTGTTGTTCGCCAGTAGTAGTATGAGCTGAGCAACGTACCCCTTTGGTGCTTCTTGAAGTTCTGTATTTGACACGGCTGCTGCTTCAATCGTGGTCGTACAAAGACCCACGAACGATATAGTTTCGTGTCCTTGCTTCGAACATACATTCCCTTCTCTCCTCTGAATCTTAGTGGGAGTATCTGATATACTACCAACACACATACCCAATCTTCTACCTTGAGTATTCATCTCCGATCGTGGCCATCGTCACCATTCCATTCTCTGCTCGGGAGGGCAGAAGCCCTGCCGAGAGTTCCCTGTGAAACATGGAGCACCTTCGTCCGACTGCCGGAACCCGGCCGCACGCCTTCTGCCTCCTCCTACCAGACTCATCCATCAGGCGTCACATTACCACCTGATACTTTGATGAAGCCATTGTTCAGTACACTATATATGACCCCTGAGGTCACGAGGCTCGTGTCCGATGACACCTTCACTGCTGAACAACATTAGTTTAACCTCGTTCCCTGAACCCCCTCCTCTCTCACACTCCAGGTGGGCCATCACAGGCAGAAGATGGAGCCTGTATTCCACTCACTGCCAATTAAGGAACTCATACTCAACTAAATATACGATGAGGTATCTATACTAAACCACAACGTATATGTATATAACCTTGTATCAGTTTTTTTGTCCAGGTATTTTGGCCTAAGTCATATTCTACCTGGTATGTCACCTGTATCCCATTAGAGACCTAATTCGCGACGGCTGCTCGACCAAACACTTGTTATGATGCGTTGTGTCTTGGGCGTGAGGGCTTGAGAGCGATGAAGTGTTTCTCTTCCGAACATTTGTATGACTGGGTTTTCTAAAGTCTCATCTCGAACGAATGTCCGTCAGGTGATGAAAATAGTTTGTTGCATCGTTGTTTAAGGCAATCCATTTTGTATTTATGCAGTTAGGCATATGTGTGTGTGTGTGTGTGTGTGTGTGTGTGTGTGTGTGTGTTTCATATTTGTTCATCGTCTCCCGCGTAAGCGAGATAGCGCCCAAAACAAAGATATGACCTCATTCGCTTTCTTCCACTTTCTAGCTGTCTTTGCTAATGGACTGAAACGACAGCCCCCTATCCACCCCCATCTGCATTAGATGCTGCGATTCAGTCTATTGACAGCCTTCCCAATACCACACACACACACACACACACACACACACACACACACACACACACGCACACATCTCTCTCAGCCTATCATTTCCTTTCTCAATCAACCCACCTCATACTACACATTATCTTCAAACGTTTCACTCCCAGCACATTCACCCACCTCCATGCATCCTCACCTAGAGCACATGACTCGCAATCATACAACACTTCAAACATGCTTGTCTTCGTCCTCTGTACACACATTCCTCATCGCTCTCTCGTGATCTTCACTCCCTCACCCACCCTATAGGTCACTACAGCTCCCATGGATCCATTCGCAAATTCCATCCATGTTGGTAGGATGCCTGATGATCACTTGGCAGAGGCGGGGGTGAAGATTTGTAGAGGGTTTTCGGAAAAGTGAAATCAGAGAAGCTTAGGCGAAGAGATATCAAGGGGAGATTGACAGTAGGAGTACAAAAGGTGAGAGTGAATGAATCAGCTAGGGAGTGGGTGAGGAGAGGGAAGTGCTGACATGTGCGAGAAAAGTCTTTAGCATGCGGAAGGTGGGAGAATGGGCATGTGAGAAAGCGTAGTCAGTGGTAGAAAGATGAAATGGAGTTGCTAGCGAAGGATTGGAAAGATGTCTATGAGCGCTACTAACAGGGAAGGAGAGCGAATGATTAGGAGGTATGCAGGAGATAGCGGCAAGAAATCAAGAAGGTGTAGGAAATTAGAATGAGGGCAAATGAGAGATGAGATGAACGAATATAAGTAAACTTCAGAGAGAATAAGGAAATGTTTTGGAAAGAGGTTAATAGGGTTAGAAAAACATGAGAACGTACGTGAGCAAAGGTGAAGGAGGCAAAGAGAGAGAAGTAGTAACAGGCAGTGATGAAGGGAAGAGGAGATGGAGTGGGTATTTAAAAGAAATGTGAAATGTGTTTGATGATTGAGTGGCGGATGTGAGGTTTTTGGGGTCAGGGAGAAATGTGAAATGGAAGAGTTATGGCAAGTGATTTAGTATATTAAAAAAAAGAAAGGTGGTGAAAGCCTTCCGGAAGATATGTGGTAAGACGGCTGGAGTGAATGGTACTGCAGTTGAATTTCATAAGAAAGAGGGTGACTATGTTGTTTATTAGCGAGTTAGGATTTTCATTGTATAGTGAGGTGCCTAAGGATTGGTTGAAGGATTTTCAGTATATAGTGAGGTGCCTAAGGATTGGTTGAGTGCATGTATAGTGCCACTGTATAAAGGCAAGGAGGATAAAAGTAGATGTTCGAATTTCAGAGCTGTAAGTTTGTTTAGCGTACCATGCAAGTGTATGGGAGAGTGATGATTGAGAGGAGAGTGGCATGCACAGAGCATCAGATTGAGGAGGAACAGTGAGGTTTCTAGAGTGTTAGACGATGTGTGGATCAGTTATTTTATTTTCAAGCAATTTTGTGAGAAATATTCAGGGAAACAAGAGGATATGTATGTAGCATTTATGGACCTGGAGAACGCACAGGACAGGATTGATGGAGAGGCATTGTTCAGATAAGGCGAGCTTCAGACATGATGTACCTTTAAACTGGCAACAGTTGCGTTGATAGTTATAAAGTGACTGAGAATCCAGGACGCAAGTTTCTATCCTGGGAGTCAAAGAAACATAACTTTTCAAATATTGATAATCATCACAAAATGCTAATTGCTTGTGTGGTAATGTAGATGATACAACGTAATAATCACATTAACATAATCCTTATGGAATATGGACAACTTCCCACTACGAAATGATGACTTAGTACTGGGTCAAGCAAGGTGGGACACCTCCCCATTAAGGATCAATTATACTTTACGAGGTCATGCAAGACGGGGCATCTCCCAGTCACGAAAGAACGACGTTGTGCGAGGTCATGCAACATAGAACTACTCCCTTCGGAAGAACATTGTACGAGGTCATGAAAGATGAGGCGTCTCCTCATCACACACCAATGATATTTCTCGAAGTCTTCTTGATGCTTAGGAAGGTGGCTGGATGAGGTGGTCGGTCGCTGGGACACTGATGGGCTGGCCCGGTCTTAAGATCTAACGTGGGACCACAGCTTATTCCGGGGTGTACCAAGAGCTGCTCACGTTTGTAAACCTACAAAAAGTTGAGGAGTTGATCAATGTCACAGTTGTGGTCACCGGGAGTGTCTGTGCTGGGAAGTTTATGGTGCAGTCCTCAGGGAAACGGAGTGTATGTATTGAGAGGAATAGCCTTCTGTCTGAAGATCTGCTGTAAATTGCATTTCATCTGCTTATGCTTTCTAACAGTTT
>NC_092238.1:13171308-13178808 GCF_036320965.1 Panulirus ornatus | reverse complement strand
TATCAAATTTTCTCTTTTCTCGAAGTAATTCTTAATGTTGACATTAAGATGGATAACTGTATTATTACAAGTTGATCCATCATGCATCAAGTCCATCTTACCCAGAGACAAGAAAGAGGTTTATTGATGATATCGCCTTTCTTTTCTTGTTACGAGAGAGCTTTGTCATACTGCTTTGACGAGCTGATGCTATATATATACATATATATATATATATATATATATATATATATATATATATATATATATATATATATATATATATGTATGTATATGCCGGATAACCTATGAATAATGGCCCAACACTGAACCTCGATACACCCAGAGAGGTCATACATATATGAAAATTACCATCTAAAAATACATGCGACTAAATCCATATTCCTCCCCAGGAGCTTACTTAGAAAACTTAGATACTTAATTCAGTTGGTGGCTATCACCGAAGAGAGAAAGATGCTGCCTACGAATAAATGTTTTCATCCATAGTCAAAAATACAACGTTCAGAATAAGGGACGAGAGCTGAGGTAATCTCTCATCTCATACTACTTGCACCAGACTTAAACTCCGTGCATCTTTAAACACATGAAAAAAGTATTTAGAGTCTTGAGAGCCCGTGTGCCAGAGGCCCGAGACACGGGTTCGATACCAGGTGACATGTCAAGGGCAACACGAAGAGTGGACACAGGTCCCGGGATCTGTACAATGGCAGTCGTGCTAGGTGGACGCTACTGTGTCGTATGACTGTATAAAGTGGATACTGCTGTATCAGTACTGTATAAAGTGGACGCTTCTATATCAGTACTGTATAAAGTGAACGTTTCTGTATCTCAGCATCTGTATAATTTCGAAACTACTCGACCATAACACCTGTATGAATTGGACGTTATTGTATCACGGTGTCTGTATAAAGTGGACGTTACTGTATCACAGTGTCTGTATAAAGTGGACGCTACTGTATCACAGCATCGGTTTAAAGTGGACACTACTGTATCACAGCATCGGTTTAAAGTGGACACTACTGTATCACAGCATCGGTTTAAAGTGGACACTACTGTATCACAGCATCGGTTTAAAGTGGACACTACTGTATCACAGCATCGGTTTAAAGTGGACACTACTGTATCACAGCATCGGTTTAAAGTGGACACTACTGTATCACAGCATCGGTTTAAAGTGGACGCTACTGTATCACAGCATCGGTTTAAAGTGGACACTACTGTATCACAGCATCGGTTTAAAGTGGACACTACTGTATCACAGCAGCTGCATAAGATGAGCGCTACTGCATCATAGCAGCTACGTATAAGAGGTCGACTCTTATATATCATAGCAGCTGTATAAAGTGGACGCTTCTGTATAATACAGCTGTATAAGCTGAAAAGTGCTGCATCACTGCAGCTACGCAAGGTCGACACTACTGTATCATAACAATTGTATGAAATGGACATTATCACTGAAGTTGCATAAGGTGAACAAGGCTGTATCATGGTACTGTATAAGGTGGACAAGGCTGTATCATGGTACTGTATAAGGTGGACAAGGCTGTATCATGGTACTGTATAAGGTGGACAAGGCTGTATCATGGTACTGTATAAGGTGGACAAGGCTGTATCATGGTACTGTATAAGGTGAACAAGGCTGTATCATGGTACTGTATAAGGTGGACAAGGCTGTATCATGGTACTGTATAAGGTGAACAAGACTGTATCATGGTACTGTATAAGGTGAACAAGGCTGTATCATGGTACTGTATAAGGTGGACAAGGCTGTATCATGGTACTGTATAAGGTGGACAAGGCTGTATCATGGTACTGTATAAGGTGGACAAGGCTGTATCATGGTACTGTATAAGGTGAACAAGGCTGTATCATGGTACTGTATAAGGTGGACAAGGCTGTATCATGGTACTGTATAAGGTGGGCAAGGCTGTATCATGGTACTGTATAAGGTGGACAAGGCTGTATCATGGTACTGTATAAGGTGGGCAAGGCTGTATCATGGTACTGTATAAGGTGGGCACTTCTGTACCACGACATCTGTACAAGTCGGACATTTTCATGATAACAGGATTGAGTAGAGACTAATGTATCATAGCAGCTGTATCAGGTGGACACTACTGTATAGCAGCATCTGTATAAGGTGTATACACCACTGTATCATAGCAGCTGCATCAAGTGTACAGCACTGTATCAAGGAGCTACACAGTGGGCTTGCATTACCTACATCCCCAAAAGAGACATTAGCAACAGCAAAATAGCCAAAAGACGTACGTATCATACATGAAATTAGTCGAGAACACACTGGAGAGAGAGAGAGAGAGAGAGAGAGAGAGAGAGAGAGAGAGAGAGAGAGAGAGAGAGGGAGGGAAGGAGGGAGTGAGAGAGGGAGGGAACACTCCGTGTGTGGGAACAACACACCGTCTACAACTTCGACTTAAATACCATCTAGACTCGACCTCTTATTGACAGCTGGAGAATCCGACCCCATCTGTGGAACCCTACACTTATACTACTCTCTCACTTAGAACGTACGCGTACGCTGACGTGTATAATGCAGGGGACGTGAATGTTACGCCGGCGTCAAGCGTAATGCATAAGCAATCACGTGCACATACACGATTTAAAGAACACTTTGGTCTTCAGCTGCCGACATGGTTATTTAACCTTCCTCGCTTCTTCATGCGTTTAAACATTCACGACCTCCTGTTCGCTTCCCAATAATTGAGACGTGATGCGTCCGGTCGGAGATCAAACTTGCATGAGACTTTTATTCATTATATACAAAATCCTATCGAGGATAGACGGTCACCAGGGGTAGCAGCGCCGCGCGCCTTTCTCCCTCCCTTCCGTGATGCTAGACGACCCGGCTCAACATTTACTTTTTGTGTTAATAGAAATAGATCAGGATCTTGTACATGTGCTTTAGAAAGGTGAAGGATACATGCGTCTCTTCCTCGTACGAGTCTTCACTTTTCTGTCATAATCACGAAGAGCGGGGTAAAATGGATTCACGGGGATTCGTGTGGATAGATGTATATAGATAGATAGGGTCGCGGGTTGAGAGAGAGAGAGAGAGAGAGAGAGAGAGAGAGAGAGAGAGAGAGAGAGAGAGAGAGAGGGTGAAGACCTTTCTGGCTGGCGCCTCCCGTGTGCCGCTTCCCTGGGTGAGGGAGGGAGTGCCAGCAGCGTCTGGCTCTTCTCCTGGAAGTATGATATTCAAGGACAAGCAAACATTAAGGTTCTCACGACAGGATATACTTGAAAAGCGATATGTCTTCCCTCACGATGATATCTGGGGAAGGGTTGTGAGTCGCAAGTGTTGTGGTTTAAAAGGTGGAGGTTGTGTTGCAAGGGGCGTGCGTCGCAAGTGTTGTGGTTTAAAAGGTGGAGGTTGTGTTGCAAGGGTTGTGCGTCGCAAGTGTTGTGGTTTAAAAGGTGGAGGTTGTGTTGCAAGGGTTGTGCGTCGCAAGTGTTGTGGTTTAAAAGGTGGAGGTCGTGTTGCAAGGGGCGTGCGTCGCAAGTGTTGTGGTTTAAAAGGTGGAGGTTGTGTTGCAAGGGGCGTGCGTCGCAAGTGTTGTGGTTTAAAAGGTGGAGGTTGTGTTGCAAGGGGTGTGCTTTACTAGCGGAGGTTGTGTTGCAGTTGTTGTAGTTCATGAGGAAGATTGTGTTGCAAGAGTTGTGGTTCACCGGAGAAGGTTGTGTTGCAATTGTTGCAGTTCACGAGGAAGATTGTGTTGCAAGAGTTGTGGTTCACCGGAGAAGGTTGTGTTGCAATTGTTGCAGTTCACGAGGAAGATTGTGTTGCAAGAGTTGTGGTTCACTGGAGAAGGCTGTGTTGCAAGGGTTATGGCTCACTAGGGAAGGTTGTGTTGCAGGGGTTGTGGTTCACTTGGGAAGTTAGGCTGCAAGATTTCTTTCTATTCACTGACGAAGGTTGTGTTGGAAAGGTTGTGGTTCACTGAAGGTTGTGTTGCAAGTGTTGTGGTTCACTGGAGAAGACTGTGTTTCAGCGGTTGGGCTTTACTGTGGGAGGTTGTGTTTAAAAAAGATGGTTCACTTACTAAGGTTGTGTTGCAAGGGTTGTGGTTCATAAGGGAAGATTGTGTTGCAAGGGTTGTGGTTCACAAGGGAAGGCTGTGTTGCAATGGTTGTAGTTCACTGGAGAAGGTTGTGTTGCAAGGGCTGAGGTTCACTGTCGATAGTTGTATTGCACGGTTTGTGGCACACTGAAGAATATTGTGTTTCAAGAGTTGTAGTTCACTGGAGCGCTTATTTCAAGGGCTGACTCACTGCAGATTGTGATGTAAGGTTTATGGTTTACTGAAGCGTTGTGTTGCAAGGGATGTGGTTTACTGTAAAAGGCTGTGTTGCTAGGGTTGTGTTCACTGGAAAAGGCTGCGTTGCAAGATCTGTGGATTACTGGAGAAGGTTGTGTTGCAAGAGTTTTGGCTGAATGGAGGATGTTATATTGTAAGGGCTTTGGTTCACTGCAAAATTGTGTTGCAAGGGTTGTGATTCATTACGGATGATTGTGCTGCAAGAGTTATGGTTCATTAGGGAATGCTGTGTTGCAAGGGTTGTGGTTTACCCGGGAATGTTGTGTTGCAAAAGTCATAGTTCACTAGGAAGGTTGTTTTGCAAAGATGTTGCTTCACAGGGAAGGTAGTGTTGCAAGGGTTGTGGGTCATAGGGGAAGGAAGGTTATCTTCCAAGTGTTGCGTTTCAATGGGAGCGTTGTGTTGCAGTGGTTGCATTTCACTGGAAAACGTTATGTTGTAAGGTTGTGGTTCAGTAAGGAAGGTTGTTTGGTAGGGTTATGGTTCACAGAGGAAGGTTAGGTTTCAAGGGTTTTGCTTCATTGGAGAAGGTTATGTTTGGCAGGGTTGTGGTTCACATAGAAAGGTTATGTTCCAAGGGTTGTGGTTCAGTGGAGAAGGTTAAGTTTGGTAGGGTTGTGGTTCACAGAGGAAGGTTATGTAGCAAGGTTGTGGTTCAGTGGGGAAGGTATGTTTGGCAGGGTTGTGGTTCACAGAGGAAGGTTATGTTGCACGGTTGTGGTTCAGTGGGGAAGGTTAGGTTTGGTAGGGTTTTGCTTCAAGGAGGAAGGTTATGTTCCAAGGGTTGTGGTTCAGTGGAGAAGGTTAAGTTTGGTAGGGTTGTGGTTCACAGAGGAAGGTTATGTAGCAAGGTTGTGGTTCAGTGGGAAAGCTATGTTTGGTAGGGTCGTGGTTCACAGAAAAAAAGTTATATTTACAAGGGTTGTGATTGAGCAGGGACAGCTATGTTTGGTAGGGTTGTGGTTCACAGAAAAAAAAAGTTATATTTACAAGGGTTGTGATTGAGCGGGGACGGTTATGTTTGGTAGGGTTGTGGTTCACAGAGGAAGGTTATGTTGCAAGGGTTGTGTTGCAAGGTTCGCGGGTCATTGGACAGGGTATTTAGTCAAGGATTTGTTTGTCAGTATTAGGAAACAACAGTTGAGATTGACTCGCCTAGATTGTGTCACCTATATTGTGGATTTCTCTGTGAAGAAAAGTTCCTGTGTGCGAGTTATTGCTTGTTGCAAACTGTGACAGGAAAGGTGGCACGTACACGTGTTCTGTATATTGTGTTGCTGCTGGTGTGTTCTCTATCACCTGCTGGGTGTATTGTGTTGCTGCTCGTGTGTTCTCTGTGATCTGCTGGGTGTGTGTGTTGCTGCTTGTGTGTTCTCTCATCTGCTAGGTGTATTGTGTTGCTGCTCGCGTGTTCTCTGTGACCTGCTGAGTGTTTGTGTTGCCGCCTGTGTGTTCTCTCAACTTCTGGGTGTATTGTGTTGCTACTCTTGTCACTCATCTGCTGGGTGCATTGTGTTGCTGCTTGTATTGTCTCTTATCTGGCGGATGTATTGTGTTCCTACTAGTGTTCTCACTCACCTCCTGAGAGTATTGTTTTGTTGTCTGTGTTGTCTCACACCTGGGATATCTGTGGTGCCGCAAGTATTGTCTCTTGCCTCTGAGTTTCTGCTTGTGTTGCATCTCACCAGCTGACGTGTTTTACTGATGCTTCTGTTGTGTCTCACTGCTGGGTGTAGTGTGTTGTCTCAAGTGTTCCCTCTAGCATGCTGAGTCTTCTGTGGTGCCTCTAGTGTTGTCCCACACCTGCTGAGTGTATTGTGTTGCCACCAGCGTTGTCTCCGGCCCGGTGGATACACACACACACTTCTATGTGTATAATGTTGCAGCTGCTGTTATTTCCGTCCCGTTAGCTGAACTGCACATGTGTTGCGTGTTTAGCCCATTTGATGTGAGCGAGTGTTGCGCTGTGTTTATTCTCCACATATTTCGTCGACGAAAGACTGCTAGTCCGTTAAGAGGGAACGACATCCCAGCAAAAGGAATAATATTGTGTTAAAGGATTCATACTTGGCGTTAGAGGATTCAGATCCGCTGGAAAAGGATCTCAACTCTATGTGTGAAGGTCAAGAGCATATACTGAAGGATCCGAATGTGATGTATACGTATATGAAACTCTCTTATCATACTCCTTAGTTCCTGAGGGAGATCTAGTACAGTTGTGGGATCCCCATCTCCTGAATATTCTTTGCTGTCATACAGCTTCTTAAACTTTCGTATGTTGTGCATACTGTTTGTGTATTTTATTCTTTATGGTGGATGATGGTATGGAAATGTACCTGAAGGAGTTCAGTTACTGAGACACGTGTATATGCGAATGTATACTCTCGAAAACAAGTGTACTAGGTGTAGATCAGGGTGAACACTTTCCAAAACAAGTGTACCAGATGTAGGTGAGGATGAACACTCTCTGAGACAGGTGTACCAAGTGTAGGTGAGTGTAAACACTCTGAAATAGGAGTATTAAGCGTAGGTGAGGGTGAAAACTAAGACAGGTGTACCAGGTATAGGTGAGGGTGTAAATTCTCTGAAAGACATGTGAGTGTATGAGTAATGTGAGTGACACATGTGAACATGTAAGACTTATGAATGTTTGAGACATGTGACTGTGCGAGACATGTGATTGTGTGAAATATGTGAGTGTGTGAGACATATGAGTCTGTGAGTCATGTGAGATATGACGGTGTTACACTGGCGGTGCCCGATGCGTCAGGTGTTATGAAGTTGTCCACTTGTTCAAATACATGTTCCGGGTGTTAGTTAAGGTGTTAACTAGTTCAGGTATGTTTAAGGTTGGTCGTGGAGGAATACGCTCGTTAGGGCAAGAGTGTGAGGTGTTTGTAAGATGCTGGCGTACTGTAAGGCAACGGGGAACCTGTGTGATTTGGTTGTCTCTGTATCTAACACTGGCTGTGGAAGGTGTTGGGGTGGGGGTGTATATTTAGTGAGATCGATGTGTGATATTCGACCGTGTTCTCACCTGCTTGAAACAAGTACGTGACATTTTCCTGTGTACCTTCTAGGTACGAAGAAGGTCGTGGCTGTAAAACTTGCACGCTTCGTGAGACATTCTCGAACTCGTGATGCAAGTGTAAATCATTCTTTC
>NC_092238.1:13153808-13166308 GCF_036320965.1 Panulirus ornatus | reverse complement strand
TCGTCAGGGGAGGAGCAAGATTCTTGTGTCTCCCCTGACGATGTAATTACGAGAAAGTGAACTTGTGACTTATTGTGTTTCATTTTTCCTTGTGGTTGTCAGCAAATGGTAGATGCGCACATCAGTGTGACCTCACTGCAATGTATATATATATATATATATATATGATTTTTTATTATACTTGATCGCCGTCTTCCACGTTAGCGAGGTAGCGCAAGGAAACAGACGAGGAATGGCCTAACCCACCCACATACACATGTGTATACATAAACGTCCACATACGCACATATACATACATATACATTTCAACGTATATATATATATATATATATATATATATATATATACGTACACAGACATATACATATATACACATGTACATATTCATACCTGCATCCTTCATCCATTCTCGTCGCCTCCCTGCCACACATGATATATATATATATATATATATATATATATATATATATATATATATATATATATATATATATATATATATATATATATATTTCATTCCAAAACGTAGGCGGTATCTAAAATGATACATGCAATTGCCCAAATTGTATCATGATCAAAAAACCTTTATGTTGGAATATGGAACTAATGTGTTAACTGCTGCTAGCACTATAATGGGTAGCACTTTTTAACAGCTCTTCCCCCGTCTAACCTATGTAAATCTATCGCAACCTCCACAAAGAATCTTATGCACGGTAACAGTCACATCCTCAGAGCTACGGTGGATAAGGTTATGTTTTACGGGATCTTTCTATGTGAAAGCGAGTGCGACATCAAGTCTCTTAAGGGTTGGGACAATGTGGTTGAACGAGTCTTTTGTCTCTAGTTTTCTGGCAGCTGTGTATCTCTATCACTGTATTTTTCTTTGTCATGACTTTGGTGTATGATCTCTACCTGGTATTGCTCATTATCTATATCTGAGATGATTATTATTTATTTATTTATCATACTTAATCGACGTCTCCCGTGTTAGCGAGGTAGCGCAAGGAAACAGACGAAAGAATGGCCCAACCCACCCACATGCACATGTATATACATAAACGACCACACGCGAACATATACATACTTATACATTTCATCGTATACATACATATACACACACATACATATACATATATACACATGTATATATTCATACATGCTGCCTTCGTCTATTCTCGTCGCCACCCCGCCACACACAGGCGCACTTTTGCTTTTAACATACCGTGCCATCTGATCATCTTAATATCCAAGAAAGGTAAGCTATTGTTATTCATTTCTTCTACAGTATCTTTTTCAGACTGAGTCAAGTTATTCAGTTTTGTTACGGATAAATCAATATCTGAATGGACCAGCCAATACCCTTCGTTTCACATCCCTGAGCAGCGGGGTATCTAAACCGGTCAAATCACATCAGGCTCCCATTGCTGTTGTAGGGAATTATGTATTCTAAGAACGTTCGCGTTCATATGTACTATGTTCATTCGTGTTCATATACCTCCGTGTCTGTACGGTAAGGTTCTGTAAAAAGCTAACTATTGGTAATGAGGGCCTGTTGGGAATTGACCAGTCTAGACCCCGTTGCTCATGGATGTGAGACGAATGGTATTCGATTACTAGTGATGGAATAGTCATTTCCCTATCAGGGGCGATCATGTCCGAGCGGTTAGCGTTCCCAAATACCACACAAAAAGTCCCGGGTTCGGGTCCTTGCTTTTGGAGGGCATTATGTGTTCTATGAATGTGCGCGTTCATATGCATTATATTCGCATATATATATATATATATATATATATATATATATATATATATATATATATATATATATATATATATATATATATATATATACCCTCATTTAACTTAGATGTGTTTGATGATAGGGTGGTAGATGTAGGGTGTATGGGTCGAGGGAGTATGCGAAATGAGTCATTGAAAAAGGTTTGGTAAGAGAGACGAGGTGGTGGAAGTCTTCCCTTAGATGAAAAGTGGCAAGGGAGTGCAAGGTATTGCATTTGGATTTCTTAAGAAAGAGGGTGAATATGTTGTTGATTGGCTAGCTAGGATTTTCAGTGCATGCGTAGTTCTTGGTCAAGCCCCTGAGGATTGACAGAAAGCATATTTAGTCCCGATGTATACAGACAAGGAGGACAAAGATAAGTTTTTAAACTGCCACATTACTCACCTTCGCATACAAGTCTCCAACAACTAATACCCAGTCTCTTGCGTCAAAACTGCTGGCACTCACTATACTGTTCTGAGAACGCTTGCCTCTCATGGTCTTTCTTCACATAGCTAGGTGCATAAGCACTTATGATCACCCATCTTTCGCCAACCATTCTCATTTATGCCCACA
Source organism: Panulirus ornatus (assembly GCF_036320965.1). Lineage (NCBI taxonomy): Eukaryota > Metazoa > Arthropoda > Malacostraca > Decapoda > Palinuridae > Panulirus > Panulirus ornatus. Next base: position 13,163,955 of record NC_092238.1, on the reverse strand, counting down.
TCGGGTCAGACTCAGCTAGAGCCCACTTCCTTACACTCTTCCACACACTCCCCACAACTCCTAGTTCAGCAAAAGTGCTACCCCTTCCTTAGCTCTTGTCCTCTCACCCACCCCTGACTTTACCCTTAAGAAATTTCCCAACCATTCCTCCCTTTCACCCTTGAGCTATGTTTCACTCAGAGCCAAAACATCAAGGTTTCCTTTCTCAAACACACTACCTATCTCTCCTTTCATCGCATCTTGATTACGTCCTCCCACATTTATATACCCCCGACTGAGTGTTCCAGGAGGAAGAGCACCCCTCGCTTGGTTCCTTCTTCTGTTCCATCTTTTTAGAATAGAAATGCAAGAATCAAGGGTTTCCAGCCACCTTTAGTTACCTCCTACACAAGCAAGACATACAGAGATAGAATTCTTTCACCCCACCCCAGGGATATATATATATATATACATAACTTTGCTTTCTTTCGTGAACTCTTGCTGATGCAGCTTCGCAAAAAGAAATAAATAATTACTTCACTCGTGGTGTAACCTTACGTTATTTGAGTCCAACGATATATATATATATATATATATATATATATATATATATATATATATATATATATATATATATATATATATATATATATATATATATATATAAGCTTTTCACATGATTTTCTACCTGTGCGAGTACATAACGGTACATATCACAAGGAAAAGAATTTTGAGAGCGAGTTTCCAGGTTGGGTTAGGTTGCAAGCGAGACCTCGGAGGCCTATGAAGAGCACTATGGGGACGTCACCCCCTTTATAAGTCTCACTCAAGGGGGACTTAGGGGCCGGTGTCAGGAGTGCCCCCCTCCGATGACTAATACTGTTGATGGTATTAGTCAAATTGGTTTCTCTCGTCTCACGTAGCGCCGCCACTTGGGGAACCATCGCCTTCCCATACTACTACTGCTACTACTCCTTCTGCTACTACTACTGCTACTACTCCTTCTGCCACTGCTACTACTCCTTCTGCTACTACTACTGCTACTACTCCTTCTGCCACTGCTAATACTCCTTCTGCTACTACTACTGCTACTAGTCCTTCTACTACTACTGCTGCTACTGGTCCTAATACTACCGTTATTGCTGCTCTTACTACCGTTACTACTACTACTACAACTACTACTGCTCTTGTTCCTGCTCCCACTACTGCTCTTACTGCTAATGCCCCTACTGCTGCTCCTCCTGTTGCTGCTGCTGCTGCCGCTGTTATTGCTACTTCTGCTGCCGCTCCCGTTACTGTTCCTGCTGCTATTCTCATTGTTACTTCTTCTGCTGTCCTTACTGCTTGCATTATTGTTGTTGTTCTTGTTGTTGTTGTTTTTGCTTTCGCTGATGCTGATGTTTCTACTGCTGCTGCTGCTACTACTATTCCTGCTGCTGCCGCTGCTCCTCATGCTGCTTCTGCTCTACTTCCTATTGCTACTGCTCCCTCTGCTGCTGCTGCTGTTGCTGTTCCTACTGCTAGTGCTCGTACTGCTGCTGCTGCTCCTTCTGCTGCTTCTGCTGCTGCTGCTGCTTCTGCTGCTTCTGCTGTTGTTGTTACTGCTGCTGCTGCTCCTTCTGCTGCTTCTGCTGCTGCTTCTGCTGTTGTTGTTACTGCTGCTGCTGTTGCCACTGTCGTTACTATTCCTACTGCTGCTACCACTGCTCCTACTGCTGCTACCACTGCTCCTCCTGCTGCTACCACTGCTCCTACTGCTACTACCACTGCTCCTACTGCTGCTACCACTGCTCCTGCTGCTGCTGCTATTCCTGCTGCTGCTACCACTGCTCCTACTGCTACTACCTCTGCTCCTACTGCTACTACCACTGCTCCAACTGCTACTGCTACTGCTGCTGCTACCACTGCTCCTACTGCTACTACCACTGCTCCTACTGCTACTACCACTGCTCCTACTGCTACTACCACTGCTCCTACTGCTGCTGCTGCTACTGCTGCTGCTACTGCTGCTGCTATTCCTATTGCTGCTGCTGCTCCTGCTGTTGCTACTGTTGCTGCTGTTTCTGCTGCTGCTGCTGTTGTTGCTGATACTACTCCTGTTGCTGCTGCTTCTCCTACTACCACTGTTGTTGCTGTTACTCTGAGTGCAGCCGGTGCTGCTGCTTCCCCTAATGCTGCTGTTGCTGCCACTGTTACTACTGCTGCTGTCGCTGCTCCTACTGCCGCTCCTGCTGCTGCTGCTACTCTTACAGTTGCTACTGCTGCTGCTGTTGCTACTCCTATTGCTGCTGCAACTGTTGCTGGCTGTTGCGCCCACTACTGCCGCTGCTACTGCTGCTGCTACTGCTGCTGCTGCTGCTACTGCTTCTTCTGCCTCTTCTGCTTACTGCTCCTACTGCTACTTTTGCTCCAGCTGTTGCTGCTGCTGCTACTGCTGTTACTGCTACTGCTGTTATTGCTGTTTGCTGATATGATGCCGTTTTTGCTGCTGCTGTTGCTTCTGCTCACCATCACAACCTCACCCATCACCATCACAACCTTACCCATCACCATCACAACCTCACCCATCACCATTACAGACCTCACCCATCACCATCACAACCTCACCCATCACCATCACAACCTCACCCATCACCATCACAACCTCACCCATCACCATCACAACCTCACCCATCACCATTACAGACCTCACCCATCACCATCACAACCTCACCCATCACCATCACAACCTCACCCATCACCATCACAACCTCACCCATCACCATCACAACCTCACCCATCACCATCACAACCTCACCCATCACCATTACAGACCTCACCCATCACCATCACAACCTCACCCATCACCATCACAACCTCACCCATCACCATCACAACCTCACCCATCACCATCACAACCTCACCCATCACCATCACAACCTCACCCATCACCATTACAGACCTCACCCATCACCATCAGAACCTCACCCATCACCATCACAACCTCACCCATCACCATCACAACCTCACCCATCACCATCACAACCTCACCCATCACCATTACAACCTCACCCATCACCACCATATCCAAACTCCACCACCACCACTACTCCTCAGTATTGCCACTACCACTATCCCTCAATACTACTACCACCACTACCACCACTTCTCTGTACTACCACCACTACCACCATTACTCCTCTATGCTGCCATCACCACTACCACCACTGCTCCTCTGTACTACCACCACCACTACCACCACTACTCCTCTGTACTACCACTACTACGACCCCCACTACTCCTCTGTACTACCACTACTACGACCCCCACTACTCCTCTGTACTACCACTACTACTCCACCACTACTCCTCTGTACTACCATCACCACTACCACCACTACCCCTCTGTACTACTACTACTACTACTACCACTACTCCTCAGTACTACCATCACCACTACCACCACTACTCCTCTGTACTACCACTACTACTACCCCCACTACTCCTCTGTACTACCATCACCACTACCACCACTACTCCTCTGTACTACTACTACTACTACTACTACCACTACTCCTCAGTACTACCACTACTACTACCACCACTACTCCTCTGTACTACCACTACTACTACCACCACTACTCCTCTGTACTACTACCACCACTACTCCTCTGTACTACCACCACCACCACTTCTCAGCACTGCCACCACCACCAGTTCTGACACCCACCTCCACCACCCTCTCTCCACCCACAGTGTACAAACCTGACACTTTATTTACACATCTCGGGCCTAAACACACGTGCACCTGAAATTCTGAGCCATGAGGAGCAATCCTCTTGCAACATGGACATCAAGACCTTCAACAAGATCTTTATGTAGATAGATCAACACGCAACAAATGCACCAAAAGATCCCCCCCCTTCAGCCCCTTGAGCACGGCCTTTAAAGACGAGGGTCGTACTCAAGGGGGTCATAACTTGGCGCTTAAGGGTCGCACCGTCGTGCTCAAGGGGTCAAAAATTTGCTCTGAGCAGCGGTGGCAAGAACACACTTTTCAGCATTCATCACAAGCTTTGGTGAACCCCGTACGGAATACATTTGTATGAATACGTCGTTTATAAACGTCTGTATGTATATGCGTTGATGTATGTTTACATGTGTGCGTGGCCATTTGCATGTATGTATGTATGTATTCATATAGATATGCATTTTGTGTGAGTATACGTTTATATGTAGACTGGTATAAGCGTATAGGCTTGCTCTTATATATGTGTGTGTGTGTGCGTGGGAATTTGTGCTCGCGTGTTGCTACTCATTTACAAGAGAGGCAGACGACATGGTGGAACTCGACGCTGATGCTGTGAGCTGAGGACGAGGTAAATCCCCTCACTCCTGCGAGCTTACAACGTAGGAACTTTCCGATGATGTGAGGTTCCGACAAAACAAACCTCAAACGACACAGTTGACTACCGTCTTTATTATTATTATTATTAATGCCTAAGGAAACCTCCCATTGTTAGTTCGCTAACGACAAGCCTTAGCATATGCTGTGTGCATACATCACAGCAACAATAGCTTGATATATCAGCACAGTTTTGTCTAATTGTAATGTTGTTCGTCGTAGACAGCTTTCGAACTTTTGATTAGGGAAAGAAATAGGAACAGCAAGATAGCATGAAAGGAACTGTTCGTGCCGTGAATCCTGAAGCATTTGTGAGATTTTTATTGAAAGTTTCGAATCATGAAGTGAAGAGAGATAAGAAAAGAGAATGTTATTCTTTAACTTAGCTTCAGTTTCTGTGTCTACTTCGTTACCGAAGGAATGAGATCCTAGTCCTGTCATTAGGTACGCCTGTACAATAATACCAGACACATCTGGCGGGTGCCAGAAATACTTATTTCATGAGGTAAAGAGTCAGTCTACAGCCTTCGTGATGGAGTGGTGGTCCAGCAGGCGATACAGAGGTGTTGCGTGAGTGGATATTCAGGAGGCGGTGGACAAGGCTATGGCTGTCTGGTCTCTCACATATTGCACAGGTACGTTGCTCGGGAGTAGTTGGGATATCAGTCTCCCAAACAAAGTCATATCCGATACTGATACTTGCTGCAGCCACATCCCTCAACCTCGACCCTTTCTGATCGGCATAGGACGGGATGTCTTCGGGTGGCACCGTGCGTCGTGAGAGGGGATGGCTGCCTCCCGAGCCTCTCTGTCTGCCTGCGACTGATCTGGTCCCTCCTAAGCTGTGCAAGGCTTCGCGGGACTACGTAATCAGGTGTCAACTTGACGGAGCCACACTTAGCCAGGCCGTCTGCAGTCTCGTCCCGCAATATACCAACATGACTGGGTGATGACTTCAGTCTTCGCATTTGATAGATATGGTCCTTATTCTCCCGTGATCCAGGGGGCGATTTCGTCGAGGACGGATTCGAAATCACAGCAAGCAAGGAAGCAAGCAAGAAGGAAAGCAAGCAAGCAAGCAAGCAAGCAAGGGGCAGCGTCTACCGGATACATCCTGAGTAAGAAGCGTAGCGAAAAATGGCCGTGAGCTCGGCCCGAGTAGATCTCCAGTCAGAAACTCTGAAGGAGGCAGTTTAACAGGCTCTGGAACGTCAGGAGGTGTGGGTGATGCAGACACCGGATCCGGCCCTTTCCGGTGGAAACTATCCTCCGTGGTGTTATCTTTACCGTGGGTTGTATTGGTGCTAGAGGAAATCGCGAGTGGTATGCCACAGCGATGGGTTTACTCACGGAGGACGACGTGACACTGGAGGTCATCATGACTGCTGCACCACAGTAAAAGGTTACTCAAAGGACACGCACGAACCCTGGTAGTCTACTGGAGATTATAGTACGACCCAAGAGCACAAAGAGACAATCCTTGAGTTCGATGCTGCGACGCTTTTGCGCGATGATCCAACCTACTGAACACGACGGTGCAACCAGATGAGGACAACGATGCGACCTCTCACCGCGGCGCTACAACCAGCTGAGGATGTTGGTACAGTTCTCAAGTTTGATAGCTTAAATCTTGACTTGACCCTGATGGGCCAAGTCAAAGATCAAGCCATCATGCTCAGCGTTCGTATCGACGTGCTACACGATCGAACCCACGTCCTTGATAAGGAATTAAGCCATCGCTGCCACCAATATCAGATATATTTTCCAGGTTAGTCGTTGGCTGACTAAACAACATCACTCAAAAGAGGGCTCGAACCTACCCTCTCCTGCCCACCAGACGAAAAAAAGAGTAGCATGAAGACCTGGTAATGTTGCTCATAGACGAACATGCTGACCATATATATATATATATATATATATATATATATATATATATATATATATATATATATATATATATATATATATATATGTATGTATGTATGTATATATGTATGTATACGTTGAAATGTATATGTATGTATATGTGCGTTTGTGGAAGTTTACGTATATACATATATATGTGGGTGGGATGGGCCATTCCTCGTCTGTATCCTTGTGCTACCTCGCTAACGCGAGAGAAGGTGGTTAAGTATAATAATAATAAATATATATATTTGTTTATTTATTTATTTATCATGCTTTGTCGCTGTCTCCCGCGTTAGCGGGGTAGCGCAAGGAAACAGACGAAAGAATGGCCTAACCCACCCACTTACACATGTATATACATACACGTCCATACACGCACATATACATACCTATACATCTCAACGTATACATATATGTACACACAGAGACATATACATATATACACATGTACATAATTCATACTGTCTGCCCTTATTCATTCTCGTCGCCACCGTGTCACACATGAAATAACAACCCCCTCCCCTCGCATGTGCGCGAGGTAGCGCTGGAAAAGACAACAAAGGCCACAGTCGTTCACACTCATTCTCTAGCTGTCATGTATAATGCACCGAAACCACAACTCCCTTTCCACATCCAGGCCCCACAAAACTTTCCATGGTTTACCCCAGACGCTTCACATGCCCTGGTTCAATCCATTGACAGCACGTCGACCCCGATATACCACATCGTTCCAATTCACTCTATTCCTTGCATGCCTTTCACCCTCCTGCATGTTTAGGCCCCGATCACTCAAAATCTTTTTCACTCCATCTTTCCACCTCCAATTTGGTCTCCCACTTCTCCTCGTTCCCTCCACCTCTGACACATATATCCTCTTTATCAATCTTTCCTCACTCATTCTCTCCATGTGACCAAACCATTTCAAAACACCCTCTTCTGCTCTCTTAAACACACTCTTTTTATCACCACACATCTCTCTTACCATTTCATTACTTACTCGATCAAACCACCTCACACCACATAATGTCCTCAAACATCTCATTTCCAGCACATCCACCCTCCTCCGCACAACTCTATCTTTAGCCCATATATATATATATATATATATATATATATATATATATATATATATATATATATATATATATATATATATAAAATTGTCATTATAATTTTTCTAACGTTACCAGACGATTGTTTAGATGTCAGTACTTCTCCAACCAGCCAATCAGAGCAACGTTGAAAGTGCATTTTGAACGTGTCACTATCCACCATTAGTGTAATGAGAGAACTACAATGCTGACGCTCGGCGATGGTGTATCAGGGGCTAAGTTGAACTTCTTGTAGTGTTGCGTTCCACGACACACGAGGCAGTACAGCACTACACTGTGGCTGGTGACAGTCCACACATCTCTAGCATTGTTCTGTCGATGTCCTAAGTTTCGAGTGGTTAAGGATACAGATCGATACAGAAATTCGTTTCATTCATGCATTACTGAAGGTAGACTTACGTTCCTGTCTTACATGACTTATGTTGCTATTGCTGTTTTAAGTGAGGTAGGCAATGAGTAGTATACAGGTTGCCAGCAAAGGCTTTTGACCTGTTTTGCTCTGGTCATGGTTAGTCTGCTTGATTCGTATGGTGGGCTAGCAGGGTGGGCATCCTCTCGTGTGGTGGATTAGCAGGATGGGTCTTCTCTCGTATGGTGGGCTAGTAGAATGGGCCTCTCCAAGTATGGTGGGCGAGCAGGGTGGGCCACCCCTCTCATGGTGGACTAACAAGACGGGCCCTCCCTCGTATGTGGGTTAGCAGGGTGGGTTCTTGCTTCGTATGGTGGGTTAGCAGGGGGATGGGGGTCTCCCCTCGTATGGTGTGCCAGCAGGGTGGAGCTCTGGCAAGGTAGTGTAGGCAGCAGAAGGAAGAATAAGAAAGGGAAGGAATATGTGAAAGGGTAAAACCAAGCGATGGGGAAGGTAATAACTGATTGGGAGAGATAAATGAAGCTAGAAGGAGGAAGTGAAAGAGGAAGAAGTAGTTGAAGAGGGAGGAAGTGATGGGAGAAAAGAGGATGTAAGGGCTGCAGGGTGTCAGTGAAGGGGTGAATCAAATTGAGGAAGGAGTTAAGTGGTGGTAAAGGGAGGGGAAAGGGAGGAGGAATCTGTAGTAGGTGAGAAGGTTAGAAGGTTAGAGCTTTGTACAGTGATACAAGACCAGAGGCAGACCACACCCTACACCACACACACACACACACACACACACACACACACGACCCTCAATGCTCATCGCGTCACGGTGGTCGCTACGTCTGGCCATGACAACTCCGTCACCCTCATCCCCCTAGACACAGTACTTACAGGGGCACGTTGATCTAACCAATGCTCTCAACAGCGTAAGGTTCTGAGCCTTTGCTGCCTCGGTCAGTGATTGTGTGTGTGTGTGTGTGTGCCTGGCCGAGCTCACGATATTGTTAACTGTGTGGTGGGCAGTGCAAGTGTGTGTGTATGTGTGTGTGTGTGTGTGTGTGGCAGGAGGTGGTGGCTGCGCTACACCACCATCAGCAGTGGGCTCTGTTATGCTACGTGGACATAAATACATAACGTTATGCCATTACTCCCCTCGACAGACGCTGCTATGCAGCGCCTCACGATAATGTAGAAAATCACACCCACTTTGCACTCCAGCCTCGACCTTCTGGGAGAAGTCATTTATGATGCCTCAGGCAAGTATATTTATAGGTGTGAACGGAAACGTTAGGGAAGTTTAAAGTGAATATTATCAGCCTTGAAACTGTGTTACGCTAAGCAAGGTCAACTCTTTCGTCACTAATGATAACACCTGGGTATCAGGTAAGCCCCTCGTGCAACATACCGTTGCAGGAAAGAGAAAACTAATCCCGGATGACTTCAGTTGGGAGGTGGTTCTTCTCATATGTACTTGTAGGTCAAGAACACTACAGAGGATTAAGGTTATTAAAAAAGAAAGGGGGGGGAGGGGGTAAAAGGGAGGCATATAGGGAAGCAGTGTTGGCATGTCTGAGAGATGCTTGTGGTATGCAAAAGGTGGAAGGAAGGCAGATTAGAAAGGTGGTGGGATGATGAAGTAAAGTCCCTCTTAAAAGAGAAAATAGAGGTATATGCTTGGTACTTACAGGGAAGGATGGCAAATGATTGGGTGATGTGTAAGAGAAAGCGAGGAGGTCAAGAGGAAGGTGCACGGGTTGAAAAAGAGGCCAATTGAGAGTTGGGATGAGCAAGTATCAGTAAACTTCATTAGAATCAAAGAATTTTCTGGAATGAGGTTAGAAGTGTGCAAGAAACAAGAGAACGAATGGGGGAGGCGGGGGGGGGGGGGGCAAATGGGGAAAGTGGTAACAGGTAGTAAAGTGAGGAGATGGAATGAGTATATTGTAGGACTGTTGAATGTTTTTGATGATAGGGTGGCAGATGTAGGGTGTTTTGGTCTGCGTGGTTTGAGAAGTGAAAGAACCATGGAATGTAGTTTGGTGAAGAGAAAAGAGGTAGTGAAGGCCTTGTGTAAGATGAAATGTGGCAAAGTAGGTGGTGTGGATGATATTGCGGTTGAAAGGGGTGACTTTGTTGCTGATTGATTAGTTAGGATTTTCATTGTACACATAGCTCACGGTGAGGTGCTTGAGGATTGGTGGAATGCATGTATAGTGCCGCTGCATAGATATAAAGACAAGGGGGACAAAGGTGAGTGTTCAGGCAACAGAGATATAAGTTTGTTAAGTGTCCCTGGTAAGTTGTACAAGAGAGCAGTGACTGAGAGGATGAAGGCATGTACAGAGCATCAGACTGGGGAGGAACAGTGTGTTTTGAGAGGTGGTAGAAGATAAGTTGAATAGTTCTTTGATCA
>NC_092238.1:13103808-13148808 GCF_036320965.1 Panulirus ornatus | reverse complement strand
GACAGCACGTAGCTCACACGACTCTTTGTAACTATCGACTCTCCTGAGGTGAGCGTAACGCGCGTTATAGCTCCGCTTCTCAGCAAAATCTCAGCAGCTGGCAGGTAGGAATACAGATCCTTTCCACATTTACTGTTCGTCGACAGCGCACCCTCTTCTTCTGTCCTACCGGTATCCTTACATCCACACATTATAAGCTCGCTATACACCCGTCTGATCACTTATCCTTTACACTACAATCCCCTTCCCTGCAATATCATTACCTGGATGATGTGATTATTACATGAAAGTGCACTTGGGAACTTACCGTGTTTCATTTTCCCCGTGGACTCATAGGAATATACTTGATCACGCGCAAAATTGTGATCCTTTCCAATATATATATATATATATATATATATATATATATATATATATATATATATATATATATATATATATATATATATATATATAAAAGTGTATACATTTTCTGTGAAGACATATATGTTCAAACTATGCATGCCTTTTAGAGAGAAACAAATCCTCAAGTCATTTCTATATTTAGTCATCAGTGGACCTTAAGAGGGTGTTCCAAGCTTACACAAGCAGCACCAGCAGCAGCACCAGCAGCACCACCAGCAGGAGTTACTACATTAACATCTCGTCTGTCGGGTTTTACGTCAGCTTATGATAACCTTAAAGGTCATACGCGGACTAGGATTTCAACTACGAATCTTCGATGATTTATTGACACCAGAAACTAATCAAACTCTCCTCGTGCCTCTTGAATTATCTGTTGTATTACTGAAAGGAGTCTTTTTAATCATCTGACTATTGAAGATTCGTCCGGTGGTCGTTTCATAACTGAGAAGCTAGTGTGTCCTTATTAAAAAAAGAAGAGGAACTTGATTCATTTCCAGACCAAAGAGTCGTAGCCTTTGAAATATTCTTAGGATTTTGCTGCGATGAGGTGGATATATATATATATATATATATATATATATATATATATATATATATATATATATATATATATATATATATATATATTTCATATTCCGTAAAGATGATTATTATCTTTATTATCATTAGTATCATAACTACTAACACCATTATGATAATAACGATTATTATTATTATTATTATTATTATTATTATTATTATTATTATTATTATTATTATCATTATCATTATTATTATTTTTATTATTATCATTACTATTATTATCATTATCATTATTATCATTACACTTCACATTTTCTGTCCAGTGTTCTGTACGTTATCATCTATACTGCTTGCACGTCAAGGTGTGTTTACATATGTTAAGAGGATGTCTATTTAATATCGTTTGGTCTTATCAACCCTGTCATGTGTGATTATCGTTGCTCCTGGCCCCTCTCCTGCCGCAAACACATTGGACTTCCGTAATGTAACGGTTAACGTTCCTGACCTTAACGTATTCACGGTGCCGCCCAGGGTCGAGCGCATAGGTTCGAATCCTGGTTGAGGCAGTCGGTCCACAGTAAACCCAGCTGTTCATCGAGCCCTGGGGGGGTGTAATCGATAAAATGGGTACCTAGTTCAGGCTGGGATATATATATATATATATATATATATATATATATATATATATATATATATATATATATATATATATATGTATATATATACATATATATATATATATATATATATATATATATATATATATATATATATATATATATATATATATATATACATATTCTTTTTTTTTCATACATATTCGCCAGTCAACAGGATGGCCATGATTAGGGCCTGAGTCGCCCGTGCCGTTTCAGCTAACAACAAAAAGGAAATATCCAAAATGTTGCGTATTGAGAATGACAAGAGTGACGGAATTCATCCGCTGAAACAAAAGGAACTTGTAACTGTTAGCCACTAATGGCTTCTCTTGTTTGGTAGTTTACTCATGTGGGAGGGAGGGAGGAGGCTTTGGAGTGGTGGGAAGGGGATAGGTTTAGTCAAGGGGGTATACATTCTATGACCTTTGTACAATGTACACAGACCAGCCACATCTCTCATGTGTCGGAGAATCTGATCGTACGGAGTTGGTGCGATTCAATAAGTTTGCTTGTAACAAGATGTCTTAACTTTTATTATATCGACTGGATATGCATGCGATCACATACGGATTTGGAGCGATTCAATAAGTTTGCTTGTAACAAGATGTCTAACTTTTATCATATCGAGTGGATTTGCATGCGATCACAGACGAGAGAGTCCCATAGTGAAGGTCATCATCATGGTCGAGTACTCAGCCCATCATGAATATCTGCCATTATTTTTGTTCAAGCAATCTTGCTTGTAACGTCCTTCGAATAGTTAGTGAAGGACAGCATTGCGTCACTCTCTGTTTCCAGCATGTCATAGTTTCCTTTTTATCAAGCCTTATGATAGGATGGTTTATCAAGCCTTATGATAGGATGGTTTATCAAGCCTTATGATAGGATGGTTTATCAAACCTTATAATAGGATGGTTGATCAAGCCTTATGATAGGATGGTTTATCAAGCCTTATAATAGGATGGTTTATCAAGCCTTATAATAGGGTGGTTTATCAAGCCTTATAATAGGGTGGTTTATCAAGCCTTATAATAGGATGGTTTATCAAGCCTTATAATAGGATGGTTTATCAAGCCTTATGATAGGATGGTTTATCAAGCCTTATGATAGGATGGTTTATCAAGCCTTATGATAGGATGGTTTATCAAGCCTTATAATAGGGTGGTTTATCAAGCCTTATAATAAGGTGGTTTATCAAGCCTTATAATAGGATGGTTTATCAAGCCTTATAATAGGGTGGTTTATCAAGCCTTATAATAGGGTGGTTTATCAAGCCTTATAATAGGGTGGTTTATCAAGCCTTATAATAGGATGGTTTATCAAGCCTTATAATAGGATGGTTTATCAAGCCTTATGATAGGATGGTTTATCAAGCCTTATGATAGGATGGTTTATCAAACCTTATAATAGGATGGTTTATCAAGCCTTATAATAGGATGGTTTATCAAGCCTTATAATAGGATGGTTTATCAAGCCTTATGATAGGATGGTTTATCAAGCCTTATAATAGGGTGGTTTATCAAGCCTTATAATAGGATGGTTTATCAAGCCTTATAATAGGATGGTTTATCAAGCCTTATAATAGGGTGGTTTATCAAGCCTTATAATAGGATGGTTTATCATGCCTTATAACAGCATGGTTTATCATGCCTTATGATAGCATGGTTTATCAAGCCTTATAATAGGATGGTCTATCAACTTTATCACAAGATGGTTTATCAACTTTGTGATAGGATGGTATATCGAGCCTTATAATAAGGTGGTTGACGTTCAAACCTTATGATAGGATGGTTTATCAAGCCTTACAATGGGATGGTTTGGGGAGGCTGTATCACTGGAAGCACAGTGTCATCAAACTACTTCTCGTTCCAAAGCAGTCTACGTTTCCCTGTGACTGGGAGTAGGGCAGTCTTGGGGTACAGGAGTCTGTCTCTTGTCTTTTCATCTGGGCGGCCGGCCTGGATCTACACCCACAGAACACTCGTACTCCATGTACAGTGTACAGGAAGGTACGAGGAACAAATAAACCACCACCCTCTGTGTAGATTTATAATCCTTGAGCACAGTGGCACGAGCCTTACGGATTAGGTCGAAGGAAATCATCGTGTCTAAGGGGTCATACCGGCGTGCTCAAGATTTGCACCCTCGTGCTCAAGGCTCAAGCCACCGTGCTCTGTGATCGTCCCATCGGGTTCAAGGCTCAAGCCACCGTGCTCTGTGATCGTCCCATCGGGTTCAAGGCTCAAGCCACCGTGCTCTGTGATCGTCCCATCGCGTTCAAGGCTCAAGCCGCCGTGCTCTGTGAGGGTCCCATCGCGTTCAAGGATCAAACCATCGTGCTCAAGGGGTTAAGGGGGGAGAGGCTCCAAAAATGTATATGCCCCTCCTGGACGCAGTCGTTGTCTGCTTGCATCATAGCCACAATGAAATCCACAGTTGTTATGTGTCGGTCAGATGATTTTCTTACGTGGCTGACTCTCCAGATCGTCACACTTGTCATTCGTCTGTTCATTCTAGCCCGAGAGAGAGAGAGAGAGAGAGAGAGAGAGAGAGAGAGAGAGAGAGAGAGAGAGAGAGAGATCGGAATCATGATCAAGCACTGAGGTGACAGAGCTCCTTCCATCCTACACTCCTCAGTGCTCTTAACTCTCGCGTTACTTGCGTACCCTCACACTACTACAGTCCTTTCTACGAAGAAGTGCTTCCTCCATCTGTGCTCTTCGAAGTATATTTCCACACACCTACTCTTCCATTTCTTCTCTTTCTCTGCCTTTTTATCGACCCTTCTTCTATGTATTTCCAGTTTTCTTCACTTTCAATTCACTTTCACTCTTCTTTCGCTCTCATTTCGCTGCTTCCGTTAGTTTCTCCAATTCTTCCTCTTTCTTTTTCCCTCCCACTCTAGGCTCCACATTCTGTCATGATTATTGCAGGTGGTATTTCATCTATCTCCAAAGGTCTGATTATGGTTATCAATATCCATCCTCTTCCCATAAGAATTACATCTTCGCTCGTGGAGGAAAAAAAAAAAAAAGAATAGTTCAGAGCTGACAGAATATGAATAATATTGAGCAAGAGTAATCAAGGAGCTTCAATCTAACATGGGTTATGCAAAAGTTATACCCTGAACAGAAGAACCGATCGCTAAGAATGATTTCACGACCTAGTTATGAAAATTGTTTTACCGTTGCTTTACAACCAGAAGATTTTGTTATATAGGAGGGGGGTGTTGCCATCTACGAAGGAGGAAGCAAGTAGCACACGAAAGTTCTTAAAGACTGGAAGAGCTGTAGGGTTAAATATAGATTGGTGAAAGAGATGGTGAAAGGCTGAAATGACACTGGTTTGGAGTGGGTCTGGAAAGTGTGTATGGTATGGAAAGCTGGATAAGTCAGTGATCAGATGCCTGATGATATCTGAAGGCAGAAATTGTCCCTCTGTGTAACGGAAAGGGAGTGAAGGTGAGTGTAAGAATCATAGAGGAATACGTCATCTTAGCAATGATGTGTGATAGTGACTGATCGTGTTTAAAGGATTAGGTGAACCCCTTGTTGGTGTGCAACATGGTAGGTTAAAGGAGAGGAAGAAGGCGTTTAGATTATACTTTTTCACTGTAACAAGCAGTGAAGAATGCTTTCGAGAATAAGAAATATGTGCAACATCTACAGATTTAGAGAGCTTTTATAACGGAAGTAAGAGTAAGTGTTGGTATGAAACAATGGTTTGAAACAAGTGTGGTAATACGTCAACATGTGTGATATCACCATACTTATCCAATGTTTTGTGTGCGAGATGAGAGCGAGATAGGGGGATGGTTGCTTGGGAGTAACTATGGAGAAAGAATATACGTAGCCTCACTTGTATACAGTTAATGTTGTGCTGTTTTAGCTTAATCAGGGGAGGAGATGGATAGACTAGTGGACCATAACGATGGTGTATGTTGGAGGATGAAGGTGATATTGAATGCTGAAAGTGTGCTTTCGGATTGGTGTTATGGCTAGTGAGGTGGTGGTTAAGACTGAGTTGGGAGGACGGTTGTTTAGTGCTTGTAAGGCTCATTAAGGTAAGTATAAGTTTTGTCAGTGTTGTATTTGCTAGGGGTGGAGGGATCTTTAGTTACAGGTTATGAAGCAGAGTAGTTTTCGAAAGGGGAGGAAGGTCAGATTTCAAGTATTGTTTGCGTGGTAAGGAAATGGAAGATGTGGATGAGTTCAAATGTTTGGGAGTAAAGTTTAGTGAGGATAGTCGTAGGAAAGCTGAAAGTTGAATACAGTCATGAAAGGGAGAAGACTCAGAGATGCCATGAAAGCGCTGATAAATAAAAAAAAAAAAAAATAAGCTTAAAGCGTACGAGATGTTTGCTTGAAGGAGTACTTGTTCCACCGCTGATGTATGGCTGAGATACCCCGGTATGTATAGGTCAGGAGAGGTAAGAAATGATTGTAGCAGCTACAGATAATTCAACGAGTGTTCCTGGAATTAGGAGGAAAGATAAACTGAAGATTGAAGATGTGTTAAGGTTATGTTATGTAAAGGATCCAGATGCTCAAATAAGTCTTTCAAGATTGTATTTTCACGTAGAATTTATGGGAGATGATAAGATGATCAAGATATATAACAGTAGAGTATTGTGTACAAGGAGGAGAGACAGAGTGTGGGAGAGACAAATGTTATGTGAGAATTGATCAGGCTTCTGATTTGACGGGAATGACTGTGGATCAGACGCAATGGAAGCATTTTGTGTAGGTAATAATCACACTTGAGGAGTCGACTTAGTACATAAAAGGAGAAGTAAGTAACCCTTTTTATAAGTGTGGAAAGTCCATGTTTAACTTTAACATACTAGCCATTGCTGGAGGATGTGTATGATACTCCAAACGCTATGCTGCGGTTACCTGACCCATTCTATTAGTTTAGGAACAATGATAACAGATCGAAAGATTTTTCTCATAAGGTTACTTATTGTGGCTCTCTGCTCATACCTTTTACTTGTATAACTCTGCTTATAACTTTTTACTTTTAGGATTATTTTCTATACCTTATTATAGTCATGTACTTAGCATGGCAGACACATAGAGACGTGTTTATGGAATATTTTAGGATGGACTGAGTCAGATTGCGCTAGATTTGGTTTATGTTATCTGAAGCAGCGCAGGGCAACTATTTGAGCTGTCACCCAAGCCAGGTACCCAATAATCACCTGGGTTCACTGGCGATCCACAGCCGCAACCTTGATCTGAAAACCTAGCGCTCGACCTCGGGCTGCCCGTGGATGCGTCATGGTCAGTAACGCTAACCGCTACTATTACACTGATCATGAACAGCGAAAAAGTTTCGGAAATGAAATTAGCTAATCTTCACTGATTTGGAGGCTCTGGGCACGAAGTTGACACTCAAGATTGTGAATTGGCTCTAGTTTCCAAGATGTGGGATGGATTCCAGTATGTAGAATTTGCACTGGTTTTGGCGTTCTGCTGCTTTGACGCAGGATCTGGCAAGCCAGCATCGCTTGCTGCTTATCATTTCCTTCCGGGGTATTGCTCAATGCACACGTGTCGTACTCGTTTCCTTAAGACATTATTCTTTTTTTCGTGGCCCGACTTTTTTGATTGCGTTGTGGTCTTGTCATACTGTCGTTGTTTCGTTTCTCCAAGTCTGTATTCGAGTTGACGCTGGTTTCAATGCTGTTTCTTTTTACAATTACAATACAACACAACACTTGTTGTTTCTTGCGTTGCCGTCACGGTTCTGGTTGTCTATCATTCTAGTGCAATGTGTTGCTCTGGTCGTGCGAAGGGCCACGTGTGACTGGTTGTTGAGGGATTTCTTTGCCAGACGCCAACAAGGATGGCTCGCAAGTACATGAACAGTGCAGAGAACTTTTATCATCAGGAAACCCTACAGTCTTTACTCTGGCTGCAAGATTGGCGACCAGGATAAGAGATGGACCCCAAACAGAGTTGCACATCACGTCCAACCCTCGATGGGGTTGGAAGTGCGTCAGTGGCCGCCTGTTGTTCAGTATCTCGACCTGAACACACTCTCTCTTTCACTCACCCTATTCCCCCACGCCCTCCACAGCTTGATATTTGGATGACCCCTAATTGGACCTACCATCTTCACATAATATATTTGATTGTGAAAGAGAAATACATATTAGATGCCTTTACCAATGAACCAGTGACTCATATAGTTCGAGTTTCTCGAGAGGTTTATCTCGAAGCTTCGGTCGCCTCAGTATAAACAACTGGCCTCGACCCTTCGACCGTTGGCTTTGTGGCCCAACTGACCACAGCGACTCAATAACAATTTCTTCGAGGGTCAGAATGGGATCACCTGATCGACGTCCTTCACCATAACCTCCTTGCACCAACCAGTGCTCGTACAAATATAAGGATTATCCTGCACTTGCTACCGTGAATGTCATAATACATGAACAAGTGCGCAACTACACAAGCAAATAGCTTATTTCTCCCATAGTTATGTTTATCATAGCTACTATATTATTGTAACGCAGCCAGCGTGAAAATATTCATAACTTGATACTCGCTATTAGATACATAATATATGTCAACACAGTATTACTGCAGTTCAATAAGTATGTAACTTAACATCACTTAATGTTCACCATTAAATACATAATGTATGTCAACACAATACTAGTGCTATTCAGTCAATATGTAACTTTACATCACGTAATGTCCAACGAATCACCACTAAATGTATAATGTATAAACCATGAAATTTGCTTTTGTAGAACTTCCTGTACTACAGGGCGTCCCCAAAAAAATGTACTCACTTTTTGACACTCTATAACTCACTGAACTTCTTTTCTTTTTCCAGATCCAATTGACCCTGAAAAAGAAAAAAAAAATCAGTGAGTTATAGGGTGTCAAAAAGTGAGTACATTTTCTGGGCCACCCTGTATATAGATAGACTTGACACCTGTGTTTATCCAAAGCACAGAAGTATCCAACCCCTTCTTACTTTTAAGCTCTAGTGTAATTAATTAATCATTTACTGTTGTGACCGCCCAGTTAAGTAATTCCTAAATGTTTATTTTCATACAAATGGCTGGTTGAATTCAATAATCCGTTCTTTATTCATCTATATATTTACTTCAAAAATATGTTGCAATGTTTGTGCAACAAACTTTTACAGCTGATTGAGTCTCAAAAAGCGATTGATGCCTTCTGCCGAGCCCATAGTGTGGAGGGAACCGACAGATTACGTCAGCGACTATTGCTCCAGCATGGTGAACTCCTGTCCGGCAAGGTATTTCCGATCTGAAAAAGTGGTCCTTTAAGCTATCTGAATATAGCATCTGCCATGTCCCCGGTACCCCACGGTGAAGCACTTCCTGTTCTAGAACCCTAGACTCATTTTCCCTTGGAAACTGGACGGAAATTGTTGGTCATGTAAGCCATCATCATCAAGCGATCCTAAATTCGCATGGAACGTGACGTCTGCTGAACCACCCAAGATCACGCAGCATGTATGTATTAAGCGACCTCGCCGGAGATCTGGAACTGTCGAAAAGTAAGGCAGAATTGCTGGGCTCGAGACTACAACTTGACGAAAATGTGACAGCGTCTGTGTTTCGTGGCCGCCAGGAAGACTTCGCTCCATTCTTTACGATGGAAGGGGTAACCTCGCTGCCTGCAACGATGTGGATGGTCTGATGGCAGCCTTCAATATTAATCATAACCCTGAGGAGTGGAGGCTATTCAAAGACTCGTCAACCTTTGAGTCTAAAAGCTGTTCTTCTGCATTAGGGCAACGTTTTACCGTCAGTTCCAGTTGGTAATGCAGTCCTAATGAGGGAATCATATAACAACATGAAGTATCTTTTGAACTGCATGAACTTCAAGAAATACCGATGGCTGTTTTGTGGCAATTTGAAGGTTGTTGCCAACTTGATTGGACTGTAGCAGGGCTGCACAATGTTCCGTTTCCTGTATGAATGGGACAGTCGACCAAAGACTTCCTATTGCAACAAGAGGGACTGGGGCTCCTGACAGTCGCTGGAACCAGGAACAAAAGAACGTACAGCACCTACCACTAGCAGACTCCAGTGAGATTTATCTACCGCCTCTGCACTTCAAATTGGACCTCATGAAGACCCTCGTTAAGGCTGTGGATAAAATTGGCTCAGCGTTTGTGGTATCTCGGAGGGTAATTCCCAAGACTTAGTTGAGTCGAAAATCGAGGATGGTGTTTCCGTCGGTGCACAGGTCCGCGAGCTCTTCAGGGACGAGTAGATCGACCGCATGCTCGCTCAGTGGTGACGAGTGGCCAACGTAGAATGCTCTCCGACTGGGAGCAACCATGTATTCTAGGAGATTTCAAAGCTGACAACTAGATATCAAAGCTGACAACTAAATATCAAAGCTGACAACTAGATATCAAAGCTGACAACTAAAAGGAACTTGTGGAAAACCTGTTGTCATCCTATCACGTAATGGGCTGCAATATGTCTTTAAAGAAACACTTTTTCCGTTCTTACCCGGATTTTTTTTTTTATTTCCGCTAACTACGGTGCAGTGAGGGATAAGCATCACGGCGATAGGGAAAACGTACCAAAGAAAATGGAGTTCAACGATGTCAGCGGACTATTGTAAGGTATCAAGAGATGCTTCAGGACTTGTATGAAAGCGACAGGAGACGAGGCGTCGCGCTTACTCGAGTTAAAACAGCGACTGCACCCACTGTCACCAATATAATGTGTAATACACGTGAAATGTAAGATAGTGATCTTTTTCTTTTAAACAGTAGCCAATCGAGCGTTTTTATGTTCATTTTCGTGTTTAGCATCCCACAGTCCATAGAGGGAAACATATTCCGTTTCTGAAACGTAAAATAAGTCAATATTTGTTGATCATTCTTCTCATTTTCCTTTTTTTTTTTTCTTTTTATGCTGAAGGCTCCATTCACGGACAAAAGCCCACATCAAGGCCGGGCCTTAATTGAAATATAAAGAGAATCATGAAACGGATAAGGAAAAAAAAGAAAGAAACGTGCGATTTTTCGAGAAAGAGAACAACCTGTCTTTTGAAATGTGCCAGGTCATAGTTATTGAGAAAGACAATCACTGAGAAAGTAGAGAGTTCCAAAGCTTCGAGGTGTAGGAAAAGAAACAAGTGTCAAAACGGCCCACCCCTGAGTTGCTGATGGCCACACCCGCAGCAGCTTCCCGAGCATTGCGTGAGCTAGCTAGTGGTGGGGGCACACAAGCAGCCAGCTTTCGGGAGCAAAAAAAGAAAAAGTAATACCTATAGAAGAGGGAAAGTGAACCAGCACTGTGCCGTAAGGCAAGGGAATCAAGTTTGGAAGGTCGGCCTCGAACAGTTTATGAGGCGGACCGCCTTCGACCCAACTCTGTCAAGTAAGGATGCAGAGCTAGAACCACCGCAGATGTGAGAGCAGTATTCCATACAAGAACGGATCAATCCTTTGCATAAACGGAGCACCTGTTCAGAAGAGAAGTTTCGACATCTAAATAGGACCCCCAGTTTCATAGAGGCAGACTTAGCTATTCCTGTAATGTGGGGTATCGAAGATAGAGTGGATGTTACAGTGATACAAAGCATGTTCACTGAGGCAAGAGGTGGAATTACAGAACCGTCGAAGGAGAGACGAGAGTTGTGAGGAGTTTTCGATAGAGAGATGGGTAGAACCTGGGTCTTGGCGGCATTAAACTAAACCAGATTTTATATACCCGACTGAGATACCATCTCCAAGTGTGAGTTTATTAAGGAAACTGTGTCACCGTTTGTTATCACGTTGTTATTGTTTATAGTTGACTATAATGAGGATATCAACACCTGTGTAATTCATGACGGTAAGATGAGGTGAAACGTTGCCCGTCCGTTCGCTGTCTGTCGCCGCGCTTGTCGTTGTCCTCCGTCCATAGTCGTCCGTCCGTCTTCTTCTTCGTTGGTCGTCAGCATCATCATCGTCCGTCCGTCCGTCTTCATCTTCGTCGGACGTCAGTACATCGTCGTCCGTCCGTCCTCTTCTTCGTCGGTCGTCTGCATCATCATCGTCCGTCCGTCCGTCTTCATCTTCGTCGGACGTCAGCACCATCGTCGTCCGTCCGTCCTCTTCTTCGTCGGTCCTCTGCATCATCATCGTCCGTCCGTCCGTCCTCTTCTTCGTCGGTCGTCTGCATCATCATCGTCGTCCGTCCGTCCTCTTCTTCGTCGGTTGGCGGCATCGTCGTCCGTCCGTCCGTCCGTCATCTGGAGTCGCATTCTGACTCACCACACGACCTCTGTCATAACGTGAAAACTTCAGCTCACAGACTCATGAAACTTTATACAACTGTCTTCCAGCATCTAAAGAAGTGAGTGCCTTCAAACCAGTAACCTTAATTTGGATCTACCTAAGACAGGCCGCTTGTTAAAGAAAAAGGTTTAATCTGGTCTATAATTCTAAGAAAACTCGGCCTTTCGCTATGGAACTCATTATATTTTCTAAGAAGTATTTCTAACATTTCTTATTTCACTACCAGTAACTATACTGGATTTCAGGCGACACAAGTGTTCCATGGAAAACACATTTAGTTTCATAAGGTTCTTTATTAAGGTCTTTTTTTTTTGTGACAGCACTTTTCTCATAAGGTTCTTTACAACTCCTTGCTCATAAGGTTAAGTTTGAGCGTCGGTAGGAGAGCGGGAGTATGGAAACAGGTGCAGCGCTCTGTCAACTGCCGAGAAATCTGCTGGCAAACGCGTGAAGTCGTGCATAGATTAGGGCAGTGTACGGAGGCTTACGTGAGGCGCGTAGTGTGTTGGTGTGGTAGTCAGCTTTGCGGACCAACTGAATGAAAGGAATTTGCTTCTCTCTCTCTCTCTCTCTCTCTCTCTCTCTCTCTCTCTCTCTCTCTCTCTCTCTCTCTCTCTCTCTCTCTCAACACCTTTACCACCATTTATGGAGCTCCGGCAGTATTCAGAAAGCCCCAGCCACCTCCACTAAGCTGGACCATAGGTCAAGGCGTCTAGTGATGCTGTGTGTGTGTGTGTATGTGTTTGTGACGTGAGTGCGACACAACGGAGGAGGAATTGTCTCCGTGTCCTCAGTATGGAAGTTGTATCTGAGGCATGACAGGGTCTTGTAAAGATGGTTGGTGTCCAGGATGCAGACGAGAAATTATCTGGGGGAGTGTGGTTTCAGATGGGTGTGTATGTGTGTGTGTGTGTGTGTATGTGTCTGTGTGTGTGTCCAGTGGGCTGGTGGTTCATACTAGGCTGGTAGGATGGTTGTTTAGTGCTTGTCACTTCATTACGGTGTGTTTAAGTTTTGCCAGTGTTGTGTTTTCAAGGGGTAGGGGGGAGATCTGTGAGTACAGGTTGTTGAAGTGTGAGGCAGGGGTAAGCTTTTTATTTCAACTTGGGGGTTTGGATGGGAAGCATTTAATGCTATTGCAAAGAGCTGAGTGCGGAATACATTGAGGTGGGATTCTATCGGGAGAATCTTTGTTTCGTTGTGTAGTTGTTGTGTGTTTGTGATTCGCAGTTAGAGATTGTTCTGATTGCTTTGTTTTTTCTTTTTTTTTTATGGTTTGCAGCTGTGTTATACTTTTCTTTGAACAACAGGGTGGTTGATAAGATAGGTGAGGCGTAGTTTAGGGTGGAGCAGATGAAGTGTTTGTAGAGGATTCTAATGGATTATTTTTCTTATCCAAATCTGTTACCAATAAGTTTTCTAAGGTCTTTTAGTTCGTTTGTTGCTGATGTGTGGACGTTTGTGATCCGAGGTAAATATCATGTATGTCACGTATGTGATGCCCAAGATAGCTAGAGTTTTACTGAGTGGGACCCATTGTCCTTTAAAGGTGACAGGAGGGTGCAGGCTGGATTCATGTCTGGCCAGGGTTAAGAAGACGTCTGAAGACTTGTGTAGAGATGTAGACGTTCTGCTCTGGGTGAACCACTGTTCCATTTGTGTGATACAGTGTTGTGTGTTTGTTGCTGCTAGCGTTGTGTCAGGTGTGATGTGATGTGACTGTAAGAACCTCTGTATATGAGAGGACATTCACACCGCGCTGTGCGGGAGGTGATGGAAGGTCATGTAGAAGAGCATATGTACGGTGTATATGTGTATATGTATACAGACACAGATACACATATATGAATAACTTATGCATGCCAACGAACGTCATACTCACAATCACACGTATAAAAAGACACGTGAACACACACACACACACACACACACACACACACACGTAGGCGCAAGTGCTGGTCATGGCCGCGTTTTCTGTTGCGCGTCTCTCACAAGATGTACCGTGAGCGCTCTACGTTAGCCCTGTCTTGGCAAGAATCTCGTCGTAGATACTCGTAGGTATATGTACTCCCTTCCTCCCTACCTCCTTCCCTCTCATCGTGCCTCCACCCCTGCACCTCCCTCTGCATGTTACTCACCAACTCATCCCTTCTTATCCATCTCATCGTCAACTCATCCCTCTCGTTGACCACTTCAGCGTTGATACATCATTGTTCCACCGACGCGTCTGCTCACTTACAACAGGTAGTTAGCTGTCGTTCGCTGATCTTCACCTTATCATCATCCATCTGTTTGTCATCGTTCATATCGTTGTTAGCAAACTAACGTCTAGATTCATCTCGTTAACGATTTCATGACTGACCATCTTTGTTGCAAATCTGTCTCTCGTTAAACCTTTATTCTTTGTTCTTATTGCCAGCCTATCTCATTAAGTAGTTCTCATTAACTACTTTCATCATTGACGGTTCCTGTTGTTGAATTACCTTGTTTAGCAATTCTTGGAATCTCTTTCATCAACGATCATTCCTATTGCTAATCCAACACTCGTTAAGCAGTTCTCGTTGAACAGTTTTTCTCGCTATTTCATCATCCACTGTTCTTATTGGTAATCTGTCCCTCATTTAGTTGTCCTGCTTAACCATATCATTAACCGTTCCCGTTGCTATTCTGTCACTCATTCATAAATTCTTATCAAATATTTCATTATAAACCATTCCCGTTGATAGTCTGTCCTTCGTTAAAAAGTTTTCGTAAACCATATTGATATCATCTACTTTTTCTTTTGCTTCGTAAACCATATTGATATCATCTACTTTTTCTTTTGCTTCGTAAACCATATTGATATCATCTACTTTTTCTTTTGCCTGTCTTTGTATCGTTAAGCAGTTCTCGGGAACCATTTCATCATATCCCTCGTTAAGAAGCACTCGTTAACCATTTACAATTTACCGTTCCTTTTGCCTATCTATCCATCGTTGAACAGTCATCGTTTACCACATAAGCATGTCGCTATTAATCTATGTCACGTAAAGAAAACCTCGTTAACAGTTTCATCGTTTACTCTTCGTTTTGTCCAGTTATCCCTCGTTGAGCAGTACTTCGTCGCGATGGACAGTTCGTCTTGGCTCCTGGAGGCAGCTGGCGGGGGAGCGGGGCGGCAAACAGGCCTCCGGAAGCAGGTGTAATGCTGCAAAATAATTGCCATGATCTGACCCTTTGTAACCCTGGTTATCCCCTCTGGCCCTGCTGTAGTACCGCATTCGTAGTGGGAGGGTGAGGAAGGCCCCGGTGTGTGAAAGGGTGTTTGTGGGGGAGGAGTGTGTGTGTGTGTGTGTGTGGGAGGGGTCGAGTACTTCTCTGTGTGGAGGTTGGGTAAGTGTGTGTGTGGGGGAAAGAAGTGAGTGTGTATGTGGGAAGGGTGTGTGTGTGTGTGGTGGGGAGAGTATGAGTGAGGGTGTACAGAGAGGGGTTGAGTATGTGGAGGGAAAGAGGATGGGTGTATGGGTGGAGGGGGTGAGTGTGCGTGTGGGGGAAGGGAATGCAACTATGTGTGTACATGTTTGTATGTCTGTGTGCGTGCTGTGTAAGTTAATGTACATGTTTATGTATACACACGTCCCGGGTGTGTTGTGTAGGTATGCGTTCATAACCCTTAACTTACGCTCAGACAGACGCATGTGTGTTGTGTACCTTGTATGTACGTACATCTGTAGGGGTTCGTCCTTACCCAGATGTAAGGAGGATACATCTGTCTCCCAGTGTACCGTCGTACTTGGGGCGTCCGTTTTCGGGTGTACCATGTACCGTTGTACTTGGGGCGTCCGTTTTCGGGTGCACCTTGTACCGTCGTACTTGAGGCGTCTCTTTTCTGGTGCACGCCTGTACCATCGTCCGGGTAGGGAGGTCGAAGGGTGAAGGTGTCTGTACGTATCATTGTGATGAGGACAGCATTACGTACCAATGAGAATTCTCACCCCGTTCTCACTCCCCTGTATCGCCTTGTTCTTACCCCTCTGTTTTCCTTCTCATTCTTTCGTTCATGTATTTTTCTCATGTCGTATTTACTATAGCAGACGCGTATGTTGTCGTTGCTAAGTTGCTTTTCATTTTAAGAAAAAAGAATTCTCATTTCGTTTTCAGATATTACAAAACTTTAGTTATGATGGTGAGGGAGGTAGTTCTCTGAAGCCTTGTATTATAGACTAGTTAACGCTTAACTTGTCTTCATGATTCATCTTTATCAGAAGGGGGAGTTCACGTCTCCAGTAAAGAACTTGGAAACATCAGAAATACTTCTGTATTTTGCGTTTCTTATCCATCGTATGACAAACTGGCTCTTATGTTATGCTGAGAAGGAAATCAAATCATGAAAATACCAAACTTTCCACCATTTCTGCTAGACAACACTCTACCTCCGTCTTAACACTACCTCATCAGTACCCCATCACACCTCATTACCCCGTTCTTTACCCAGTAGCTCCACATTCACTCCTCTGTCTCTCCTCCACCATACACTGCATTCCATCGCCCAACACTCCCTCACTTCAGTATTCCGTCTTTCCCCCCACCCTCACCTCTAATATTCCACCTCACCGACACTCCTCCAATGCTACATTTCACTAGTACAACACTTTGGCAACACACCACAACCCAGTCCAGCACTGGACCTACTCACGACCCTATTACCTCAGAGCTTGTCGAAGCCTCGCCGATCCCAACGGACACTCCGCTACTCAACACTCCACCAGCTCATCACTCCAGCCAAACACTGAAACACAATCGAAATCAAAACTCCGCTACCTCAGCACTTCACCGTTCCATCATTGCAACACTTCACCACCACCCGAATCCACCCCACTCAGTCACCTCCACCATTTCATCTTGCAACACACTACCACCACCACCACTCCATTAGTCAACCACTACAACAGTACGCCAGCATTCCATCACCCTTCCACTTCAACATCCCGCTACTCAACAGATCACCACTCCATCATCCCACTATTTCAACATTAAACCACGACTCCCTCAACTCCACCGCTTCAGATTTACATCTACTCATCGCTTCTTTACTCCACCACCGCTTCATCACTCCATTCCTTAAGACATACACCACTCCGTGACTCCACCATTACACCATCACCACCACATAAGATTTTCACCACCCACCGCAATACCACTCCATCAAGTCAACACTAAACCATCTTAGATCGTGACCAACCACTGCTCCGCCCCTCTAACACAGTGCCAGCATAAACATCTACCACATCTGTGCTCTGCAGTGTTCTGCTGTGCTGAACTACCACCCAAAATGAAGTGTGTGATGCAGAAATTTACGTGTGTTTCTTTTTTTGGTGACAAGTTTTGCCAGAGTAGAGTGATAACTTCCACAATCTACAGTTTGGTTGTGGAACTATTTCCATAGTAGCAAGACACCGTCACTCCACTGCCTGGTCGTTGTTTTGGTGGTAATTTTGCTGTCAGAGCAGCTGACACCATTAACACTATCTTCTTATTGGTGTTAGTGTTTAAAGAGTAGCGCAAAACTCTCACAGCTTTGTGTTTCATTCTGTGTTGCGGTACTATGTCTTCTTGTGGTTAGCGTTGTTGCCAGAGTGGGAGAAAAACCCTCCCTTTTTTTTTTTTTGTAGCGTTGCCAAACTGGCCTGACCCCACCAGAGTAACATGTTATTGTGGTAGTGTTGTTGGCACAACATTAAACCCTCACGGTTTTCTTGAGGTGGAATTCGAAAGCATAATAACACTTACAACCTCGTAGTCCTGGCTTGCGAGACCTCACAAGATTTCACCTCTCTTGTTGATCACGCTCAAGCCAGCCACCAATGCTCGTGTGGATTTAAGTCCCTAAAATTCCAGAAGTAACGACAAGACGAAATAGACTCGAAACTTTCTCGTTTATTTTTGATAAGGATCAATAATTGTTGGACAAATATGAAATCAACTTTGGCCGTCAGTCTGTAACACCCTACTGTTTTAAATACAGGTTGTGTGGCCGACAATATAGTAAATGTTGGTTTGGTGCAAGACTTATGGGCAGATGGGATGAATATGAAAACCAGGGGTCTGGTCTGTTGGCTCACCCGAGGGACCCCCTGTATAAACATATCGGAACGCGTCTCTCGGGGTCAAAACTGTATATTATTTCCACACATAAAGAACCATTTCAACTCTACAACAACATCCAGCGTTGTGATGGTACCTCCCTCGCCACACCCCTTCCTCCACCTTCTCTAGCACATCCGGCGACAGATACACATAATAATTCCAATAAGAATTATACGCATTTTCCCTATGTGATGATACGCGCTTCCTGCTGGCACGGCTCTGCGCGTAAAAGCGACAACACAAGAAACACGCATGAAATATTATGGGAATCGTTCAGCGGGGAGTCTCTCTCTCTCTCTCTCTCTCTCTCTCTCTCTCTCTCTCTCTCTCTCTCTCTCTCTCTCTCTCTCTCTCTCTCTCCCCTGCCACGCTATATAAATGTGGGGGCAGCTGTATAAATATTTTCATGGCCAATATAAATAAATGGGGAATGGGGAGGCTGACCGCCAGTGGAAGTCTACGATTCCGGTCAACAGCTACACCAGCCGACCATACTTGCCTCCCCAAATGGAGAGAAGGGCAGCTTCATTCTTCACTACAACCATTGGAGGGCTTTTTTTTTTCCCCTTGCTCTTGACTCGAATTTACTGTCACTTAGATATGTTTCTTTTCTGTCAGACAGACAGAGGATGGAGTACTGGGATCTACATATCTCCGTTTTCTTTCTTTCTTTTAGAGTTCTCCGTTTTTCTTTTCTTTTTTTTTTTTCAACGGCTTTGCGACCATGATCAATATAGATAAGTCTATACCCTTCAGCAAAGCATTTTGTTTACGCTACAGATCATCTTAGATGTATGATTTGGTGATTTTGATGATAACAAACTGTTAGTTAACCTGACATCAACTGCGGAAATAGACTAACATAAGGCTATATATTGTTAGTTAACCTGACATCAACTGCGGAAATAGACTAACATAAGGCTATATATTGTTAGTTAACCTGACATCAACTGCGGAAATAGACTAACATAAGGCTATATATTGTTAGTTAACCTGACATCAACTGCGGAAATAGACTAACATAAGGTAATGTTTATCGTCGAGGCTTCCACTCCACATGGCATACGAAAATTATTGATTAGTTGGACATAGTTTGTATTTGGAGACTCCCAGAGGGATAACACACAGGGTCACATACACCGTGCATTACTGGCGGTGGCCAACACGTTGCCAGACCGATGGTCTCTGAATCCGACGCGTCTAGAGCCATGCATTCGTACAGGCAAATTGTGATGGCATCTATGATTCAGTGTATTTTGATTATTATTCCTCTTGATCTTGCTCTACATGTTCCCGGTATGTCATTTTTTTCTTCTCTGAGGCTCCAGTCACGGGTACAACTCCACATCAAGGCCGGGCTTTAACTGATATATATAGAGAGGTAAATGAAAGGCAAAGAGAACTGACAAGGGAAAGTGTTTACGAATTTTGGAGGAGGTGAAAAACCTGTCTTTTGAAATGTGCCAGGTAATAGTTATTGGAAAAGACTTGAGAGGTTAGAGACTTCCAAAGCTGGGAGGTGTAGGGAAAGTAACAGTTTTCAAATTGGCCCACCCTTGAGTTGCCAAAGGCCATACGATAAGCATGTGACACAGCAGCTCGCCGTGGTCTAGTTAGTGGTGTGGGGGGCATGTAAGCAGCCAGCTGTCGGGAGTAAAAACCAAAGTGATACTTTTAGAAGGAAGTAAACCAACATTGCGGTGTTGGGCAAGCGAGTTAAGGTTTGCAGTTAGCCTAGGAGAGTATATAAATCAAACCGCTCTCGACTCAACTCCTGAAGTAAGGATGCAGAGCTCGAACCCCAGATGTGAGAACAGTACTCCATACAAGGACGAATCAATCCTTTGTATGAACTGAGCAAGTATTCCGAAGAAATTCCATCTAAATAGAACTCTCAGTTTCTTAGAGGCAGACTTAGTTATCTACGTAATGTTGGATTTCCGACAAAGAGTGGATGTTTCAGTAATACAAATTATATTCATTGAGTCAAGAGGTGGAATTACAGAACCGTCAAAGGAGAGAGGAAAGTTGTAAGGAATTTTTGGTAGAATCGGGTAGAAAATGAGTCTTGAAAACACTAAACTTAAACCAGATTTCGTCTACCCGAATGAGATATCCTGTCCAAGTCTGAGTTTATCAAGAAAACTGTTTCGAGACGAGATGCAGATCGAGTGAAAGAAATAGGAGCAGAATTGAAAGGATGTGAAAGAATGCATAGTTGAACTCGTCAGCGTATGAGTGCTTTTGGTTATTTGTGGAAATAGATGACAAGGAGCAGAGGTGTATGAAACAGGACAGAACCTTAAGTGACGCCGCTGTTGTTGGAGAAAGAGGGGGAGGCTGATGCATCAACAACTACGGAGACAGATCGGGAGTAAAGTGAGGGAGGCGAGCCAAAAGAGAGGAGCTAAGAGATGATGAGTTCCCCGATGCCACACCCTGTCAAAAGCTTTGGGATATGTCAAGGGCAACTGCACAGGATTCCTCATATTCTTTCAGGGTTGATAACCAGACATTAGTAAGAGAGGAAAGAATATCACCAGTGGATTTCATCCTCACGGAAGCCACAGTGGTGATCAGAGGGAAGACTATGATGTTTCAAGTCTCGTCCGCTATTCATTATTATTATTATCATATGGATATATATATATATATATATATATATATATATATATATATATATATATATATATATATATAGATAGATAGATAGATAGATAGATAGATATCCATACTTCATCGTCGTTTCTCGTGTTAGCAAGGTAGCACCAGAAGCAGGCGAAGAAAGGCCACATTTGTTCACATCCATTCTCTAGTTGTCACACGCAATGCTCAGAAACCAC
The DNA here is from genome assembly GCF_036320965.1 of Panulirus ornatus. Lineage (NCBI taxonomy): Eukaryota > Metazoa > Arthropoda > Malacostraca > Decapoda > Palinuridae > Panulirus > Panulirus ornatus. The sequence goes on along the minus strand of NC_092238.1, from coordinate 13,127,966 downwards.
AGCCCCCATCCACAGCCAAGCACATCAGACTTTTCCACTTTTCTTGGCTACGTTTCTTCCCTGTACATCAACTGACTGTTCTACGTTTTCTATCTCATCCTTGTACTTCCCCTGACGATGTGATCATTACACGAAAGTGCAATTGGGAAGTAATCATGTTTCATTTTCTTTCATTTTCCTGTGGTTTTATGCATATATTAGATCACGGACACAAATGTGACCTCTTACAATATATATATATATATATATATATATATATATATATATATATATATATATATATATATATATATGAAGGTGAAATCGCAATTCAGTAAAAGTTCAGATAAATCTATCTAACGTATTTTTCATTACACAGCGCGACATGTTTCCTGGGGACAATTCGTCTCATCAGGTGCAAACCATTCATGATGTTTTTAAACCCCAACACCAAGACACAGGCTTGGGATGTGAAAACTTTATGAATTGTCTGCACTTGATGAGGTGGACTGTCCCCGTGAAACATGTAGTGCAGTTTATTGAAAATGTGTTAAATAGAATTATCTGAACTACCGAATTGCGATTTCACCTTTACAAATATCATCACAGACTAGTGTGATCATCATTTTATCTATATATATATATATATATATATATATATATATATATATATATGTGTGTGTGTGTGTGTGTGTGGGCATTCAGATTTCAGAAGCTTATTCTCAAACGGGAAGAAACCCCATCTACAGTAAGATGAAGTGCCTGTATTATAGAAATACCAGAAACAAATAACTGCTGGTACACCTCGATAGCCTCGTGTGAAGTATTCAGGTAAAATCTACAACATATGAAAATACCACAGAGCGTAACGAAAGGAAGTGGTTGACATATCCTTGAATAATAGCTTCGCTGTAAGAGTGAACGACAGATGTGGATTGAATATTACAGAATACCATAACAAGAAAGAAAATTCTTCAATGAAATGTGTATAGGAAAGACACTATGAGTAAGAAGAATCTTGCGTGGCAATTCTCCTAATTGTAAACTTTTATCAAACGTCCACATTCAGACGTACGTAATACAATACGTAGTTACATCAACAGTTTAAAATTCCTGAAAGAAAACATTATCCTGAGTGGATGTACGAGGCGCCCTGGGTATCACAGTTGCAGTAGAGGACTGTGGCATCATAATGATACGAACCGTCTGGGAATCATTCACTACACTCACAAGTTTACTCAAAAGCCCCTCATAGTATACCCATATCCCTCAGCCACCTCACAATTATAGTGTGTCTCATCGAGGCTCCATGGGTACAACTCGTCCGTTCACGTACGTTACCACCGTCTCCAGCTGGGGGTCGCCAGACTACCAGGAAGCACAGGTGTCTGTCTGTACGTGAGTGCGTCTGGGACGAATGTGCACCGTCAGTACCAAGAAGACTCTCGAGTGATCAGTAACCACAGTTTCCTTTGGCCTGCCTGCAGCTCACCACACCACTATCCCTTCAGGTCCCACTATCCCTTCAGGTCCTCTTCATTCAGACTCACACTCTAATAACAACCCGTCTCTTTATAGCTTTATAACCTTGTTTTTTATTTACATTAACTCTCAACATTGTCCTCTCACGCACACTCAGACGCATACACCAGCATCTACACTTGATTAGTCGAGATTTATTTAATATTAGCTGAGACGGAGGGCAAATATTTACCCTTATCAAAGCCACTTCATTAACGCTATATATATATATATATATATATATATATATATATATATATATATATATATATATATATATTTTTTTTTTTATTTATATTATTATACTTTGTCGCTGTCTCCCGCGTTTGCGAGGTAGCGCAAGGAAACAGACGAAAGAAATGGCCCAACCCCCCCCCCCCCCCCCCCATACACATGTATATACATACGTCCACACACGCAAATATACATACCTACACAGCTTTCCATGGTTTACCCCAGACGCTTCACATGCCTTGATTCAATCCACTGACAGCACGTCAACCCCGGTATACCACATCGCTCCAATTCACTCTATTCCTTGCCCTCCTTTCACCCTCCTGCATGTTCAGGCCCCGATCACAGGGGAAAATGAAACACGATAAGTTCCCAAGTGCACTTTCGTGTGTGTGTGTGTGTGTGTGTGTGTGTGTGTGTGTGTGTGTGTGCCCTAGCTTAACCCAGATTTTCATTCTATCGACCTATAACAAGGAAAGGATGAAAAGCTGAGTTGATTGTGGGCCATCTGCCACAACCAGGATTTGTAGGCATGCGCTTGACCTTGGGCGGTCCGTGAATGGTCAGGAACGCTAACTGCTACACCATGCAGTAGTATCATCAGCTCCCTCCCATCTCTCAGCAAATTGCAAACCCACCACTCTCTCTAAGACTCTCTCAACCCTAGCCATAAATAGAATAAACAACCATGGTGACATCACACACCCTATCACAGACCCATCTTCTCCTGGACCACTCTCCATCCTCTCTTCTTACTCGCACACAAGCCTTACTCCCTTGATAGAAACTTCTCGCCATCTAATAGCTCTTCTCACAAGCCATATTGAAACGCCGTCCCCACAGCAGCACTATCAACACTATAATATGCTTTCTCCAGATCCATAAATGCTATATACAAATCCCCTTTTTTCTCTATAAACATTTCACAGATTCTTCAAAGCACAAACCTGATTGATATATCCCTTACCACTCCTGACGCCACATTGTTCCTCCCCAGTCTGACGCTCTGTACATGCCGCCACGCTCTCAATCAATAGTCTCGTAGCTTACCAGGTATACTCAACAACTATCTATCTGTAAATCGAACATAATCTCTTTCCCCCTTGCCTTTACATTAAGGCACTTTACATTAAGCCATACTACTCTGAACATCTTAGTTAACCAATTAACAACACCATCACCTCCATCTCAAAAAATTCAAGTGCGATCTCCACTGACTCCAGCCTCTTTGCCACACTTCATCTTACGCAAAGCATTCACCACCTCTCTCTTTTCACCAAACTTCTTACCATGATTCCCTCACTTCGCATATCTGCAAGTCCCAAATACTCTATATCTACTATCCCTGTCATCAAGCACATTCAACAATTCTTTAAAACATTCACACCGTCTCTTAATCTCATCTTTGCTTGTTACCACTTCTCCATCTGCTCCCTTCAGTGATGATTCCTTTTTCATTTTGTTCTAACAACCTATTGACCTCCCTCCAAAGCATTTTCTTATCCCTAAAGTTTACAAATTCTTTTTCACCCCAGCTCTTATTTGCCCTATCATTTATCCCCTGCACTTACCTCGATCCCTTCCCACTTCTTATATAACTCTAAATCACCTGCATTCATTCCCTGTACGTAACGCCCTTTCTTATATATATATATATATATATATATATATATATATATATATATATATATATATATATATATATATATATATATTTATTCATTTATTTATTTATATTTATTTTATTCATTTTGCTCTGTCGCTGTCTCCCGCGTTAGCGAGGTAGCGCAAGGAAACAGACGAAAGAATGGCCCAACCCACCCACATACACATATATATACATACACGTCCACACACGCAAATATACATACCTATACATCTCAATGTACACATATATATACACACACAGACATATACATATATAGACATGTACATAATTCATACTGTCTGCCTTTATTTATTCCCATAGCCACCTCGCGACACATGGAATAACAACCCCCTCCCCCCTCATGTGTGCGAGGTAGCGCTAGGAAAAGTCAACAAAGGCCCCATTCGTTCACACTCAGTCTCTAGCTGTCATATATATAGCTGCTCATATATATATATATATATATATATATATATATATATATATATATATATATATATATATATATATATATATATATATATCATTAGATTTTGATGAATGACATACAACCCGAAGTTGTTGACGTACGAATTCCAGATCAAAGGTCGAGTTTAGCCTTGAGGAATGATGTATTCTGCGTAGTGCAGTAACTGACCGGTGGAGTAGTGATGTGTGGAGGAGACTTACTAAAGGTCAGAGATGATGCGTTTTCCTGAGTGAGTATCGTACGATGTTGTGTTTCGCCAGGTACGTGGGAGTGATTATGAACCGACGCACTGTGATCTGCTGCAATATCTATATGATATATTATTTCTCGTAGCGTTATCAGGGTGGTGTTGTGCTGTGGTGCCTATCATTGATCAGTACACCCTGTAGTTGTCGTGATGTGATTCCTTGATAAGTCATTCTGTGATAAACGAGCGTTCACTTACACTCCAACTGGCTGGGCCATAATCGTTCATCGAAACGCCACAAAACACAGTGATCATTTTTATAGGGCAGTGATCCTTAATCGACACACCTCGCTGGCTGCCTGCCTGCTACGCTACATACGTCCATCAACACATCTTGTTGCTCACTGCTCCACTATGGGACAGTGATCGTTCGTCGACACAGTGAGCTGCTGCTGGCCACGCTGTGGGGCTGTGTTTGACACACCGCCAAGCCCGCTAGGCTACTGGGCAATGATGGTGTATCGAACACATTACGCACCCGGAGGGCAAGGCATGTTCATGGACACATCGCGATGCTGTACAGATATGACTATTCATAACATTGCGCTGTGGAACATCGGTCGCTCAAGGTCTCGCTGTGGTACAATAGGGTAATCGGTTTTCGACGCGCCATGCACCGCGGCTGTGTGGTTCTTCATCGACGCCCCAACGCTCCGGCGAGGTAACTGTTTTTCTACGAGCCAAGCTTCCGGGAGACTCGTTGTTCGCCAACGCTCAAAAGCCGTCGACAACGATCTTTGATACGTCGATTGCAGTGCGGTAAATGAGAAACCCATCACCATTGTTTTTAAGTTTGCCGTCTATGGCAGGTGTTGGCTGTCTGGTCTCTTATTTGCTCTTGTACTGTATAGCGCAGGTAAATATTAGTTCGGTTGTTTTCACAGGTGGTCAGCTTCCTCCATGCATATGCACATCCCTTCCTATACATTTTCACGTAAATACGGAGTTCCGCGTTACTATACAAACGTGAATTGATTCATTCGTTCGTACGTTAGCACACGTAACTATTACATCATGTACAAAGTACCTTCTTATTTGATTACGGTAAGTTAGATTTTGGAAAATTTAATGTTCTAATCTGGTGTTGATTAAGACCTATAGATATGAAAGTTTAGCCAAAACAGGACTTGTAATGATGATTTGGGCAACAACAGCATTATGCTTTTTCGCAAGGAATCAGATGGTGATAACCTGTTCCTTAATCAAGATTATCAAACTATCAATAAAAATGTTTTATCTGAAATCCAGAAGATTCCTTAGAAATATTGTTAACCCGTCAACATCGTAAACGACAATGTTCTATGATACTTGAAACTCGTACATTTGGTAGGCTATGTTAAATATGTGTTGCATTATCACAAAGATTGATAAAAGAAATATATGGGAGTTAGTTTTCTTTCTCTTTGTGTATCCCTCCACTATTCGCAAAGAGAAAATGGGAAAAAAAAATGGCGTTTAAAAGATGTCTACAGAAAATTTGTCTAAGATTCCAGATGTACGATGTTTTCGACCTCCTGAGACCGCCTCAGACGGGATATACAGCACTCGTATACCCTTAATTTCGTCAGAAATCATAGCTAATAGAGCCGTATATATTTTTTCGTAAGGTTTAAGTTCCTCCATTTCCTGTTTCTGCTTACAGTTTTCCTTCAGTGCAATACCTATTGTTGAGGCGTAATGGTGATGGAACCTCGTTGACCACAAAGTGCCCGACACACTAGCCGACGCAAGGAAAATGCAATACGACTGTAAGAGAACCCCAATGGAAACTGATGATCGTAGCAGTGCTCAATGGCACATCTCATCCGCAATAAACGTCCACACCACTGCTCGAATATAATAAAGTCTACAAAAAAAAAAGATTATCGCCGAAAAATGAGATAAATTCCTCTGAGAGAATGTGTTAGAAGTCTATAACTATTCACATGTCATTTGACTGTCCTGTTTGATCGACTCCGTGGATTTTTGTTGTCCAATCCTCAGCGTGTCGTCGAGTGTCTCGAGCCGCTGGTCACTACGCGTCCAGTCTTGGTGTAGAGAGGTGATAGCTGAGTACTGTCAATTAAAAACATTACTTAAATTATATGGTACGAGGGAACTCTTGACATTGAAATATGTGGTTACTACCATTAGTAAGTGTAATTTTATACGAGTGTGTTGAAAAGACTGTACGAATTCTTTTAGTGGACATTGTGCCTCCTGACATTATCCAGCATGACGGCTTTAAATGGCTACGAATACGGTAAGTACCGTTCACTTGATTTATACAAATTATACCAGTTATATGAATATGTATGGATTAACCTTGATCGGAGTGTGGTTTTATATAATAGTTAATAGAAATTAGGATGAAACAGTGTGTGCACTCGTTTTATGTGTTTTGATTATGATGTGTTTTGCAAAACCTATGACAGATGAAAACGTGGGCAGTTTATATGGATACTAGTAGTTATATAAGATGGGAATTGATTATTTTTCAAGTCAGTGCTGGAAGATTAAAGTAGATTTATCTGTTGGCATGGCGTAAGCAGCCTACGTTGGGTATAAATGTCCATATGCCAAACACTTTACTGTGTTGTCCCTGCGCTGAAGGTAATTTATCAATTTACAGTCGCGTTGATAAATATAATTCGTTGATTGGTCTCGAGCTAATAATGTTTTCAGGGAAGCCAGGTTACAGCACATGGAAGAGGGTAATCCTGTTGAATACTCAGGTTATATAAAGGCATTAGGGTACTAGAAAGGTGAATGGAGCGTGGGATATCCTAGTCGCATCTTTTTTCTTTTGTCTTTCTTGGAGTATCAGTGAATTTATCGTAACCAGTTCAGTCTAACGAAAAGGATTATCTTAGCACGGTGTTTTGTAGATGTTTGTCCAGAATATACACTTGCCTAATCCCAACCTAACTTAACCAAACTTAAACTAGAGTTCATTTGAGCAGTTGAGTGGACGTATAAACCGTGCGTGAGCCTGTATTTTTGCTTTCTTTTTCAAGTTAGCAGAAAGTTTTGGTGTGGAAAAGACCCTTTAGCAGAATGCTTCATAATGGCGTTCAACAGACTTACTGTGTGAATTGTGGAAGCATGTAAATGGAAGGTATGGTGCCATTTTTATGTCTGGCGAAACATTTCACAGTACCTTCACCCATGATATGTGATGAGAGTCAACCTTGGGTCTTATCCTAATATTTTTCTAAGGTAATACCATGCCACCCCTCTCACAATGCTTTATCATTATTCAGTGTAGCTCCACATTGCTATTAGCTTTGGATAATAGGCGATTGTGTTTTACAGTGCTAGTGTAATATTTAGAGAATGCAGTAACAATTTCGGAACGTGAGTTTGCGCATTACGTTTTACTGAAGGATACTAAATAAGGTGATATTGGTGAGGGTTATGTATTTCGGGAATTGTGTGGTGAATACAAAAGTAGGTAAAATACTTGTAAAAGTATAAACGGAACCCATAAACCCTCCACCTAATTACACTTAATAGTCGAAAAGTAGTAGAAATGTACCAGCATTTTCAAATTCCTCTGTTGTAGTGGATCGTAAGGCCGTTCGCTGTGTCGTCTGTTTGTTGACATTCATCGCCATTTGAACACCGATCACTCATGGGTATGACTAGAAAAGTTCGACAATAATATTGAAAATGAGGAAGACCTGCACTGGGCAGGAGTTTAGGTGAAGTTTTCATAGGCCTCCTTGATGCAAGTGTATTCCTAAGTTTTGCGTTGATTACCCTAACATTTCTTTCGTTTATATTACTATCGTCATTTATTGTCGTTCATTAAAATTGTAATTCATGATCTGCAGTTTATTGTATTCTCTAAGTTCTACACTTGCACTGCATCTAAAGCTAATAGCGATGCGGAGCTAAAGTAGACAATTACCCAATTCTTGTATGTCGCAGTCGCATAAATAGGCCATCTGTCCCCCTCAGAGGCGTGCAAATATCATGCAGTAATTTTCATAACTAGTCGATTATGGCTTGACGTGTGATGTATTTTTTGTACCTTCAGTATCAGACAGGAAGAAGTCATTTGTTTTCAGCTACAGAGAATTTGATATAGATAAGATCAGTGACTAATTTATACTGGGTGAGGTGAAAATCGTCGCCTTTAGTTAGGTGTGCATGTTGTATTGACTCAAGGTTTTGACTTGGACATTGAAGGATAAGGACATTGAAGGGATAATCGTGATCCGTAATAGGTCTGTTAAAATGGTGGGACTTGTAGAATAACTGGTAGAGGTTAGGGGTTATTGAACGACACTAGCACTGATAAAGTGATATTCAACAGACCATAGATAACAGAAGCAGATTAGCATTGTTTTTGTAACATAAATGTAAATGTTTCACGCAAGGTTTGAATAGATTGCAAAGGAAAGGAAGTTGGCTGTAGAACTGTCTAGTGAAGGTAATTTTACATCTCTGCAGTATGATAGTAGAAACAGCAGTATAGGTGAAAACGCAGCTGGCAAAACCAATAATGAGATACTCATGAAAGTAAGGAGATAAGGATCAGATCAGCTGTAAGATTTCAGATTGGAAAATGGTAATTAGATAATGGTGGAATTGAAGTTGCATGGATTAAAGATAATAGAAGAAAAGTAGGAAATGAATATTGGATGATCAATGGCGCAGGTGAAATTGCTTTAGAAATCCTGATAGAAGAGAGAGAAAAAATTGAAAATGATGAAATTGGAGATTCAGGTGCATAACAGACTTGAAAATTGTTAAGAAAAGATACGGATTGATTAATGGCACAAATGAAATTACCTTTCATATACCTAATGATGAAATATAACTGATGATGAGAGTGATAGATTGAATATCGGAAAGTAGAGCGACGATGCAGCCGTGAAGGTATCACAACTTTATGTTGAGGAAATATATAAAGATACTAGAGAAAAGTATAACTCGTGTTGCTGATGTAGGAATACACAGAAGTGAAAATATGGCAGCTGCCTCCATATGTGAGGGGTGGGTAACACAATGGGTGAAGACGGGTACCTGAAGTTGACATTAATAGAATGGAGGAAGGAGGTGTTTGCTGATATTGGTACTGAGAGTAAAAGTCCTTAATTGTTGCAGTTCTATACTGACGGGTGGGACCAGTTATCAAAAGTGAAATGGTTATAAGAAATAATTCAAAGGGGATTACGTGTAAAATTGCTGATTGATAGAGAGAGAAATGGAATGTGCAAGACGTAACAGAAGTATGATAGCGGAATGGAACTCACAAGTATTTTGATATAGATTCGCATTTAACATAGATACTTATTATCTTATAGCCTTATATGTTGGTGGTCTAAATAATGTGGAAAAAAACTATACAAGTTTTGCCACTTGCAGAGTGTTACGATACAGATGTGTAGATAATTAAATAACGATCAAAGAGATAACAGATCAGGACGTTTAAAGAAAGAATTATCAACTCAATTTAGACTCTGAAGGAATTAGAAATCAAGCGGAGGTGAAACATAGCGTAAGAATATTATTTTTTTTAGTTCGCTCTAGTACGAAAAAAATAGAATATGAGAATTAGAAAAACCGTTGACGACTTTATGAAACATGAGACTTTTAAGCAACTAGTTCAGATGAGCAGATCCAGAATTACACTTTAAATGTGTCAAATATAGATAACACGAATAATGACGGAATTAATGACAGAATTTGTGACGGAAGAAGAAACGTGGAGTGCTATAAGAATTATGAACTTTGTTGGTGAATCACTGGGTTTGGATTTTCATTCAACAGAATTTTACAGGTTTGTAGACTATTAGCAAACCAAGAGTTTACGAACATCAAAGTTAAATTGCATATTTTCAACATCAGTTTTTTTTCCTCCAGAACAGTGAAAAATAAAGTCCTCGCCTAAATACTGCAGGGAAATCTAGAGATTAAAAATTGGATACTTTTTTAAATGGGGATAACAATAGCTGCATACAAGATTTATACATTGACTGACAAGATTGTTTCCAGAACATAACTTCCCCATGTTCAGGCGAATTCCTCTGCACTGAACCTGTTGCAGCATATGATATATCACAGAGATACCGAAGGAAGAAAAGAAAACGAAACTTAATCTAGACTGGGGGCGAACTGATTGATAAAGCTAGTATTGGTTGGTTTCTGTGAAAGATAATGAGTAAAAGAAGTTCTTGCAATGAAGTAACTGAATAGAAACTCTGCATGATTAGTATGAGAATGATATTGCTATGTGATGGGGTCATGATACAATGCTTTCCCAATTGAAAAATCAGGAAGAGAGGCAGTACTTTATTTACACAGTGTCCAAGTTACCGGATATATCGCGTTCTTGTATACTGAACCACATTTTTTTTTTTTTTTTTAGCTTTAGGCCACATTAGTGTAGTGTTTTGAGACCAGAAGTTTGATGTTTCGATTTACAAATTTCATTGTCATGAAATCTGGTGGTTGGTTCTGCTCAACGTCGAAAATGCTAGCTTTATTGTAACATGTGAAATTGAAGTTGCATCACTCTTGCTACCAATGCTCATTTGCACAATATATATATATATATATATATATATATATATATATATATATATATATATATATATATATATATATATATATATATATATATATATATATATATATATTGTATGTTAGCGTATATTCTTCACACACACACACACACACACACACACACACACACACACACATATATATAATATATATATATATATATATATATATATATATATATATATATATATATATATATATATATATACATAAGGTTACGAGGCAACGTGAGAAAAACTCTCCCCGTAACACACCAATGATAATCACGAATCGTCATTACATACGTTTAAGAGATAGGGTCTCGTGTAACTACACATAAGTAGTGATTAAATGTGAGGCAGTTATTACGCGATAACAGTGATAACACACACACACACACACACACACACACACACACACACACACACACACACACACACACAGACACACACACACATATTAATCTTGATTTTGTTACATAAAAATTTCAGTATATCCAGAGACAGACGCCAGTATTACTATTGCATTAACATCCTGTATTTCATGGCTGTAACAGACCTGATCACCGATGTATCCGTCTGGTATTGTTCTATACTTGACTTTGTCGTTAGTTATCGTCTATGTCACTTGGCCTTCGTGTCAGATGACCAGTACATCAGTTTCCCATCATGTCAGTCGTCCATGCCAGGTGTCGCTCGTCCAACTTGTCAGTGTCGGTGTGTGTGTGTGTCATGCCAGATGTCAGCAGCGGTATTTCTCTTGTGTCACCTGTCCTCGATCCCAGATGTCCTTAGCCCCGTTTGAGGATGATATCAGCTGTACTCCAAGACAGCTTCCTCCCATGACACTTGGTCTTCATGCCAGTGTTTCTTTACATTAGTTATTCTTCATGCCAGCTTTACGTCATGCTACTTGCTCTCTGTGCCAGCTGTCCAACATGCCACTTACTGTCCATCCCAGCTGTACATCATGCCAATTACTCCATCATACCAGGTGTCCTCTTCAATTGCTCCATGCCATCTGTCCATTATGATGATCATATTATATATATATATATATATATATATATATATATATATATATATATATATATATATATATATATATATATCAAGCTATTTGACATACATTATAGTTATTCATCTAGCTGATGAAGATAACACTAATGATGCATTGAAATTATCCGATGTATCATGGCGTAATGAACATAATCTTCTTCAGAGCGTTGAAAAAAAAGAAAAAGCTTCAGTTGATATTCCATTTGTTCATATTAGTTTTCCTTGTCTTCATCTTGTTTGTCTTCAGTCCCTTTGTTCTTTAGGTCAGTTGTTTATGTTAGTCATTCGTCATTATCTATAATTCCATTTGTCTTTTCCGTCTTTTTTCTTATTTTAGTTGATTTTGTTGTTCTTTGTTAGATCCCGGTGGGCAGATGATTATGACGTAAGTTGTTCCACAAGTCTTTCATCCAGTAAATTTATTTACTAGTTGCAAAAAGTGGTTAAAATCTCATGATTTTAAGCATTCTATAATCATTATTAACAATCAGGTGTGGTGCCATATCTTCCGGGGTTTGTTTGAACCTACCTGTAAAAGGTTATTTCTTTCTTTTTTCACTATTTGAGATAGTGCTGTAGTGTGCGTCCTTATCTCTGGACACAAATTTCACATGAGTAGCATCTTCTGATAGACTAAAGTGCCACTAATACTCATGACCTTGCTGTAATCTAGCAGTGAAAACATCTTGTAGGTTATTTTCCTTACTACTCTCTCCACTCTCCGTACGTATCTTTTATTTAATACGTCATTGTGGTGAAAAATAGGTCTGCTAGCGCCTGTTTGCACTCTCTTGTGCATCAAAAAAAAAACTTATCATTGCATGTCTAATTAGAGTTTTAAGACATAATGAGCAAACTAGTGTTGTGTTCAACAACCTTTTATCTCGTGTAAGCTTGGCTAAAACATCTTTATCATGCTCTCTCAGACTTGTGTGAGAGGGAATCCACAACAGCTTTATTTGATTCCCTTTCTCAGTTATGTTCGCTTATCTGATTCTGGCGTCAAAGACAAGCATGATACATTCTGGTCTCAGGCTTATTTAGGGCAAATGTGGAGGATAAAAGATCAGGGATAATTAAACTGTCTGTGGTTGGAGCATCAGCAAACTCGAGAACAATATAGTAGCGAACTATTTAGTGTGTAGGGTAGATACCTAACCTTTTATTTTAACATTCTTCTCTAATTTGTTGCTAACAGACTGAGCTACAGTGACATCACTTACAGCCCTCCCAGTGGCGGAGTTGAGTGAGGCGTGAATATAGATGTCATGTTATTTTCAGTCTGGAGTTAATTCATACATGTTCGAGAGCACTGGTAGTGCCAGAGTGTTGATGGCGAAGATCGCGTTTGGTCAGTTTCGTAGATGGATAAGGAAGTCGGTTTGGTGCTGCCACAAGGAATTAGTTGCCAGGATGATGGGAATTGTAGTTGTTTTATCATTTCGACGAAATGATCACGTGATTGGCCGGTATTTGAATCCAGTACGATTCACTTGTTATATACTTTATATACTTTGACAGTTCTGCCCAGACAACATTATCTGGATCCTGTCTTGAGAAGGGATTCAGGTAATGTTTTCTCAACTTTAGGTATACGTTTTTCTAGCATGGTGATTGCTGTGCTCTAACGGTCTTGCTTTTTGCATTTTTCAGGTGTGTTAATGTCTTGGTTGTTAAGAGGAACCCAATTTGGTTTGCCAGATAATTACTTTTAAGATCTTATACTGTATGAGCCATAGTAAATCATTTTAGAAAAATGTAATATTTACAACATAATTAGGGTTAGATGTTGTCAGAAATTTGAGATATCTGAGTCTGTCTGTACATCTTTTTATTTCTTTTTCGTACAGCAGCTGCAGTACATGGGACAGAGATATTAAAGTATTCAAAAGGGAACACGTAGCTAGTAGCAGGTCTGTCATCATTATACACCTTGGATGGTTCGAAACCCTTACTGTTACCACACTTCGTCTGTGCAACACCTTGGTTGGTTTTGTGTTCAGGAACTATAAGGCTAGGACTGTCACATGTTGGGTTTATGTTGTCAGAAATAGTCTGCAGGTAACGATAGGTTTTTGTGTTGTATGATCAACAAAAGGGACAGAATTCTTCTGTCTTTTATCTGCCCTGACAGTTCATTACTGCAAGGTCTTTGTTTGAAAACGATAGATTTGTCCCAAGTATATGATAAGAATATCATGAGGGTAACTGACTTTGGTACTCCTGGGACTCTGTGGTATTTGATTAATACAAAAAACAAGTGGGACTCTACATTACCTCCTCTGAGGTGCCATATTGCATATCTTTAACTCTACTTTTGTAGCTTTGAAACAACACAGTAGACTTTTTCCTAAGTGAGTTGACCACATATACACGACAAACGTCCATCACCTTCACCTACTGTAGATAGGTTATATAAATTGATTGTCTTATTAGCAGTATTAAGTGCATCTTTCTGGCTAAGGTATGTCGTGTGTTTGTGCCGCCTATCCTCATGAGCTGTTGAGGAGGTTGTGAGAGTTGTGTGAGGCTCACACACATGCCAGGCTACGTGTTCTTCGGTTCTGTGTAGCACGGGGCACACGGGTGTATAACTCTCTCTCCCCATAACAAACAAATGGTAATCACATACGACATAAATCAAAGTCTACTTCACCGCCACGAAGACATCTAAATGTGATAGACGTGTGAATTAGTATATGTGAATGATTAATTGTCAGAAATGATTTTTGTAGCCAACTTAATCATAGTTGGGAGCGTAAAACATTTCTCTCTCTCTCTCTCTCTCTCTCTCTCTCTCTCTCTCTCTCTCTCTCTCTCTCTCTCTCTCTCTCTCTCTCTCTCTCTCTCTCTCGTCAAGTTGGACGACTTGGAGAAAACAATGGGAATCAAATCAAGAACTTGAAGCATGAACAGATGTCTAGTGAAGAATGAGAATGCTTTTACAGTCGCCAGTTTAAAAGTAGTACATATAGTGACACATAATGGTAGACGTAGTGATACATGATGGTACATGTGACACAATGGTAAACGTAGTGATACATAATGGTAGACGTAGTGACACATAATGGTAGACGTAGTGATACATAATGGTAGACGTAGTGATACATAATGGTAGACGTAGTGATACATAATGGTAGACGTAGTGATACATAATGGTAGACGTAGTGATACATAATGGTAGACATAGTGATACATAATTGTAGACGTAGTGATACATAATGGTAGACGTAGTGATACATAATGGTAGACGTAGTGATACATAATGGTAGACGTAGTGATACATAATGGTAGACGTAGTGATACATAATGGTAGACGTAGTGATACATAATGGTAGACGTAGTGATACATAAGGGTAGACGTAGTTATGAATGATGAGATCAAGTTTTATTGATGCCATTAGACGAAGTGATACATGCAGTCTTAGTGTACAATTTGATATCAGAAGATTGAGGTCTAGTTTTGCAACCAGTGGCCCCTTTTATGTGGCGCTTGTAGCTTTGAAGAGGCTGCGCTTCGTACGGAATTCGGGTAAGGCAGGTTCCTTAGCTGCATTCCTTACCGTTCTCTGGCGATGATACAGCCTCGTCAAGGGTGACCTATAATACACAACTTTACCACTCACAGTCTAATCTGAGCCAAGGAACTGCACTAAGTATTACAGAGTGGTGTGAGGTTTGATGCCATTAAATAAAATGATGTACGTACGTTCACAGATGAAGTCATCCTGATGCACAGTTTAATACCATTCTGTAAGTTGATACCTAATTGATAGGTCAATACCAGTAGATGAAATTGTAGTTGACGAAGTGAATGAGGCAGAGGTATAAATGATATGAGCGAGTTCTGTGTGAGGATCTGCCGTAGGCTACTTCTCTGTGTTGTAACGGATTGAAGCCGATGAAAGCCTCCCATAGGGAATTAAAGTACCCCCCTTGACCTTCGCCAGCCTGTGGGATTCAGTCCTCAGTTTTACGGAATTAATTCCCACAGACGTTTTGTGCTACATGCACGTCCGCTCCTCACGCCCTCTCTATGTTACTGGGAACGTTGTTAAGGACAGTATGTGCTCGAGAGAGTAAAGTGTGCGTTAGAGGCGGTGTGCGAGTGATGTGGGCCGTTCAACTGAGGGTCTGGATATGATTCTCCGTTGCATCACTGTGGGGGAAATCTATACGTTGAGGTGGTGAGGTTGGATGTGATTAAGTCACATTACTGTGACACAAGGAACAGTGCACCTGACAACGTGCGCTGTGGACGGCGTGGCTGTCCGCGTGCGCTGTGGACGGCGTGGTTGACAACGTGCGCTGTGGACGGTGGCTGTCCGCGTGCACTGTGGACGGCGTGGTTGACCACGTGCGCTGTGGACGGTGTGGCTAACCCGTGCACTGTCGACTGCTTGACAACGTGCACTATGGATAATGTACATTGGCACTGTGTACTAGGGACGGCATACTAGGTACCATGTACTAGTGACAGTGTACTAGGGACTGTATACAAGAAACCGTGTACTAGGGACGATATGCTAGGCACCGTGTACTAGGGATTGTACACTTAAGCACCATGTACTAAGGTCGATTTACTAGGCACTGTGTATTAGGGGCGGGATACTAGTCACCGTTTGCTAGGGAGGGTATACTAGGCGCTATGTACTAGGGACAGTGTGATAGGGACAGTGCACTAAGTACAGTGCACTAGGGACGATGTACTAGGGCACCGCGCACAAGGGACTAGGAGTATACGTAAAGAAGAAAGCTGAATATGAACACACACACACACACAAGACTTCTGTGCCACCGCGCATAAAAGCGAAACAGTTTCATGAATATATATAAAAACAAAGTTGTTTATGAATGCAAATACAATAAGGCCAGTCTATGAATACAGATAAAAGCCAGGATGTTTACGAATGCGAGATAAAAGCGGTTGTAGCTGTGTTAGAGAAGGTGGAGTTGAGTTATGGTATGCAGTTAATTGACCAGACGTCAGTGAGGGGTCTCAAAGGGTTAACAGCACGTTACATGCAAGAGGCGAAGTCTGAAAACTCGCACTGAGTTAAACGAGGCAAAGGTGAATTGCTGGAGCCTTATGGAAAAAAATATATCATGAAGCCTGAAAGACTGATGTGTGTGTGTGTGTGTGTGTGTGTGTGTGTGTGTGTGTGTGTGTAAGGATGCTTGCACGACACATATAGAAATGTAGTTTTGTTTGTGATGGGAGGCTTGGCTGTAGCAGAGGATGGATGGCAGATGAAGAGAGGTTGAAAAGGAGGTTGTCGTGTAGCGAGGTTGTCGAGATTTGTGTGTGGGTGTGAATCTAGCGGTAATGATGGGAGATCATGGGAGATACGACGTAGTCAGGTGATGAGAGGGTAGATGTGGAAATAGACTAATCAGAGAGGGATGGATGTGGAAAAAGGAGGAGCCTCGAAAATTACAATTAGATTCGTTGATGAAAGGTCAGTAATAGATGCACACATGATGAATTGGTATGTAGAGAAAGTGGGTGGTGAGGGAGTGGCTGCTTCTGAATAAGTTACGTTAGTTTTGCCCGTGTGAGGGACGCTGGTTTATTGGGCAGCCCCGCCCAGCCCTCACCCCCAACATCCCTCCTCCTCCCTTCCTCCTCCAGTGAGCGGTAGCGCCCAATGATTATCGAGGTCACAAAGAGTCCTTGTCAGACTCCAGTGGCCAGATGATTGCCGTATGACCTCAGATGTTACGGAGTTGGTTCATTACGAAGTTTACTTTACGGTCTCTTCCTAAAGCAGACTCGTTTACTTGATATTTAGAAATATTCAGAACTTCAAGTATCTAATCTGATGATCTCCCAGTATACGACATTGTTCTTGCGTGTGTCCACGTCTGTGATAACACTCTTCGCCGCTCGTATGATCAGTGTTTCAACAGAAGCTAAAGCGATGGATGAGTGGTATTCACAACCTAGCCCTGATCTAGGACTGATGTCATCATCTGGTCAACGGGTTTTCAAACTGGGTCCAGCGAAAGCTAAATTGGATTAGATTTTCTGTTGTTTTTTCAGACTGAAATAATCATAGATATGAATCTTATTGATTACATAGCTAGAAATTACAAAAATGATAAATTTTGCTTTTATTATCATTTACCTAATGAATGTTTCATCTCTTGGTCCAAATTCCGGGAAGTTTTTTCTTGATATAAAGGTTCCGTAGCTTCAGAAAGCTTCAGGACGGTGAGGAAGTGGTAGAAACGGTGAGCCACTTAGGGAAGAGCAACGGTGAGGGATCCAACAGAGACCAGAGGTGTGGTGAGGGAGGAGAAAGACGGCCAGATGTGAAGTTGGTGACCAGATGAAACGACGAAGTGGAAACAGTCAGCAGTAACTTAAGATCGGAGAACCACATAGTCGGGGGTGACCTGTGCGAGGTGGGACGACCAGAGGTTCAGCGAGAGACCCTCGGAGGATGACCTCCAAGTGGAGGGGGAGGACCAGAGGTGCAGTTAGTCTCTACAGGGATTTAGGTCGACTGAAAGATGCGGTGTGTGTGTGTGTGTGTGACGATAGGAAGACGGCTAGGCCAAAAGTGCCGTAGGTGATTCCAGGATAAAATGGGAAGAGCAGTAAGGAAGCGAGGTACTAGTAGGAGACGGTGAGAGAGAGAGAGAGAGAGAGAGAGAGAGAGAGAGAGAGAGAGAGAGAGAGAGAGAGAAGTTGGTGTAAAGCCTCACGTCTGATGTTCTGGAATATGCGCCATCGTTCTGGTGTTTGACGGTGTGGGTACCACTGGCAAGTTTACTGTGCACCCCCATGCTCATCCTTGTGAGCGGTAGCGCGAAAGGATTCCGGAGGCCATAAAGGGTCTTTGTCAGACCCCAGTGGAGTTACTTATTACAAGATATTGTTACAAAACTCCTTCATGACATAGGTTGACAGTCTTTATATGGTTAGTTTGACCAACTAGATGCAAATTCAAGTGTTGTGGTATTTCTTGCAGGTTTTTGGTTTCACTCCTCTAGAAGGCTCTTATTTTTTCATGGTCTGAGACAATACCGTTCATAGTTTGTTTCGAAGCTTTGGCCACAAACTTTACAGTTCACATGATTAACATCTCCAGTTAGGCCAAAGCGCCAGTAGTGCCTATAGCTTAAAGTTAGTCTAGCACAACACCATCTTATAATTTGCTTATCTTATTACTTTCTCCATATACATGTTCTACTTTACGACGTGTTTCCATTTGTGTTTATCTGTACTCATGTATTTGCTTCACGGATGTCTGTTAGTCCCTTTCTAATTACACCTTTGAGGCTTCTGAATGACAACCCAATGTTGTTTTCAACATCTCATTATCGAAGTGTAAATTTGGCTACAGCATCAACTATGTCATGATCATGGAGGCCTATATGAGAGGTAATCCATAGCAGTATCATATGAATCCCTTGACACATGGTATTTGAATATCTATCTTCGGCTTCAGGCATCAACATTCTTACTTCGGGTGTGTTAAGGTGTCGACAAGTAGCGAGGATAAAGAATCACGAGTAACCAGACTGTTTCTAGCGGCGATTTCTACAAGCTTAAGAGTATGGCGGATAATTCGGTTTATAGGATAGGTGCCCCAATTGTTTATTCTAACATTCTCATTCAATTCAATACCATTGGGCTGGTATTCAGTACTATTGGCAGAGCTGAGAGAGAGCCGTTGGTACAGATGCACTGGGTTATGTTATTCTCAGTGTATCGTTTCTGTGTATGTTCAGCAGGCCTCGCTTTGGTTAATTGTTTGAGGTACAGATTGCAGGTAATTAGTTTCTCAGTTGGATAAGTAAAATATGGTGATGTCAAAAAGTCATTTGCCAGGAAGACGAAGAATGCTGCTGCTCCCTGATTTTACACAAATTATGTGCTCCAAAATATTGTCATGTGATTAGCTGATATTTGGATCCATTTAGATTTTGTGCTGTGCTACGTACGGTTTAACAGTTCTTTAGAGACAACGTAAGCTGCACCAACACGCAGAAGTTTCAGTCATACGATCATAAAATCGGCTTTCAAGCATGCTGTCCTCAGTGCTGGGTAGACTAAGTTCTTTCCACATTTTGAGTACTTTAGTGGTCTTCTGGCAGCCAGGTAAGATTCATAATGCTTCATTTTGCATTTCTGTTTTTTTATTCAGGTCTGGAGTTGAGCTCGGTAATGCGTTGATCAGTACACTTAATAATTTGTGGCTAAGTACACCACCTTCAAGAGTGTAGGGAAGCATATCCTTTACTTCACTTTTGTAACTTTGAAGCAACAATAGACATTATGTTAGGAAAAAAATCGGGTGTTCAAGTGCAGGAGCCGATCACCTATATCCATTTTCGCTGACCCATTCGAAATCACTGGCCTATCGTCGATATCAAATGCAGCTTTTAGGTCAAGAAGTATAGGATACTTGTGTCGTCTGCCTCTGTGAATTGTTAGGGAAAGGAGTGATACAGATGTGTACACTTTGCCGTGTGAGAAAGTCGTGATACAGTTGTGTACGCGTTGCCGTGTGTGAAACCATTAGGTGGCATATGTTCTTTCACTGTGTGTACTCGTCTCTTGAGCACCATCCTCTCAAAAGTTTTGCATAGGCAACTCGTTAGGAAGATGGGGCGAAATTCATCAGGTTCATTGTGTTTTGGTACTGGTATGATTAGACTGCTGGGCCATGAGGAGGGTAAATGACCCGTAGCATAACTCACATTATACAGGTTTAATAATGGGTTACCAGGCACAGTTTTTTTTTATATATGAGTCTGGTAATGTTATAAGTGATACCATCTTCCCGTAGGGGGTACTGTTCTTGCCTCTGGTAAGAGCTACATCAACTTCAAACTCAGTAAATGATACATCGTATGCATCATGTTGCTTTTTGGTACGAATTGTGTAAGATGCTCTCTCTCTCTCTCTCTCTCTTCTCTTCTCTTCTCTCTCTCTCTCTCTCTCTCTCTCTCTCTCTCTCTCTCTCTCTCTCTCTCTCTCTCTTTGGATATGGCCTACTGAACACACCAGTCTCAAGTGGCAGCATATTATTACTAGAAGTATGAGCCTATTTCATTAGTTCGTTACCCTTTTGCAGCTGATTTGGACGAGATGGTTGTTTGGTCTTCTTTGCAGGGATTCTGTTGATGCTACTCCAGGTTTGGCTTAGAGGAATGTGTTGATTCAGTCACCAGCAAACTGCGTCCAGTCATTTCGTCTTAAGTTCAGTCATTCTTTCCTTCGCTGCTGCAAGAGACGTTTGAAAAAATTCTGGTATTTTGTGTCTTCGAATATATATATATATATATATATATATATATATATATATATATATATATATATATATATATATATATATATATATATTCCTATGAGTCCACGGGGAAAATGAAACACGTTAAGTTCCCAAGTGCATTTTCGTGTAATAACCACATTATCAGGGGAGACACAAGAGAGAAATATGTCAGTTGATATACAATGAAGAGACGTAGCTAGGACGCCATTTGGTAAACATACGATTGTCCAAGACCATTGTGTATGTGTGTGTTTTGAGTTGTTTCAGCTTGGGGTCATTATAGTGCTGGTGTGACATGTTGTGAAGTTCTTTCATTCTAATCTGAAGTTAGCTCAATTTGGTTGAAGAAATTGTACATAGTGGTCTCAACGTTAGCATTGAAATTTAGTGCATTTGTGGGTTCATGATCTTTGTATTTATCAAAGATATTATCTATGACCGTATTTTGATGTTTTTGTGTCACCATTAATCATCTACTCCGTTTTCCACCGGATTTGTTAACAATAGGTATGTGTATTGTAACCATTATAGGTGACGGGCTAGACGAAAGATCTGTATTGTAAGAACTATAAGATGCATATGACAAGTTAAGGGCTATACATGCTCTCAAGGATTTATCCATAGATATGTGGTGGTTGAGAGTTGTTGATGATATGAACATCATATGAATCTTGGAGTGAGATTCGTCTTCCGCCATTGGTGTTAGATTCGAAGAGGTCACCCAGATTCTTGTGTCGAGCGTTAAAGTCTCCAGTTCGGGCAGTAGGTTCAGTATGAAGATCGTTATGTCGATCTGTGTAGCAGAGGAGTTTGGCAGGTGCAAAGGCATTTGGTATACCGAGTGTAGAATTACCGACCTACATCTTGATACTGTGGTATTGGAATCCGTCGGGCTTTAGGAAGATCCTGGCACATGAGGTAGTGACTGTTTTATAAACATTGGACAAGTGTTAGTTGATCTAGGGTTATAGCATTTGTAATTGGATAATTTACGTTGGGGGGATTACCAGGAGGTGTGCGACATTCTTGCAGACTTATGACATCTTTGGCATCAGTAATGACCTTTTGGTGGAGGTGACATTATCGTTTACATGTTCAAAAAGGTAATGTTCCAGTTGGGTATTCTGATGTCACTCACTGTTGAGCAATGTTCCTGTTTGCCATTTTCTTCGAAAGTTGCCTTCGATCTCCCTTATAGCACCAAGCTCTTTCGTGTATTTATACCGATTTAGCACAGAGTTTCTTGTGTTGCCAGTAGCTGGAGAATAACTTAACATGTTTCTCATTCCTTCACCATTGTAGCGTTAGGGGATTATTTTCTCTCGCATATTTTCATCATCTGTTTCATTCATCACCCTATCATTACCACTTCGTGAATCACCACAATTTGCTGTATTTCCTGACTGTGATACTCTGTTGTTTTATCTTTTTTTCACTTTCCAGAAGCAATGTTTATTCAGAGCTGCTCTGTAACTCCTCCCTCAGCGCCTGCAATATCTCACAAAGCACATCAGTATAATTGAACACATCAGCCTTCCTGTGCTCACCATCTTCAGGTGATCGTCTCGCCTGTTGGTGTACAGCCACCTTTTTCACTCACCAACTGGACTTTCTCACAAAGTACATCGATAGTTCTTCAATTTTGTCCTCCTATGGCCATGTACAAGTGTTCCTATTACCTCTTAGCGTGCACCAACTTTATCACTTAGCATTTGCTTTTTCTCACAAAACACTAGATTTGTGTTGAACTTGGATAGACTTATATACTTTTTTCATTCTGCTTTTGGATTTCTCTCATATTTCTCGAATTTCAACAATCGCATCACCTTTTTTTTAAGATCGTTGTTGTCCACAGTCTATTCACTGTGAATGACGTGTAGGTTCCTGTGTCTGTGAAGAGACTATCCTATTCTCTGCCCTCACAGAAGTTACCATGTTTGGTTAGGGTTGAACTCCAGGAGTTCAGCTAGCGCTTGGTATGGTGGGGGAAGCTGGGAGAGGTGTGGATGTCTGCTGTGATTGCTGATCTCGTCGCTGGAGTGGAGGTGGCCGCTTAAGGCGGTCTTAGATGCCATGTCCCAACTCCAGACTGCTTATAATTTATGCATTTTTCTTTAAGTTTTCAAGTTTTGCTTCGTATGTTTGTGTTCGTTGTCGCCACGTGCATATGGCACACCAGGGCGACTTGAATCTGCAGACGTTTGCCCACTGATTCCATCATCTCTGGCATTTGTAGCACCACTGTCTCGCTGGACGATAGGTATCCACTCTTAGAGATAACTGAAGGCGCCAGGGACTTGTAGTAGAGTTTCCTAAATGGGTCTTCGCTGCTGATCCATTCTGATATGATTGCTTCTTTTTCTTTAAATAGGTTAACATTCTTGATGTTTTTTTGTTTTTTTATTATGCAGAAGGATTGTGGGGTCTTGGTAAACATCAACCCCTAAGACGATGATGGCAGTCATGTCTGTGGTTGCATGGTCGATAGGAGGTGACATGGCCCCTGAGCTCGAGTTGCTGAGTGAAATTCAGCTTCTGCATATATCCACCACACGTGCGTCAGCCACTCGTGTTTGACATCCATGCCTATGTCTGGCGGGAGGTGGAGTCCCACTTTTTTTTCTTTTTCTCTACTTTCGCGTTCAGCTTGAGGTCTTGAAGTTGAGGAATGTTCATTATGAGCCATAGGGTTGCTGTTGCCCTGGGTTGGTGATTACCCACATCCCTGTCTTCTGTCCTTAGCCACTTGTGCAGGAAAGACTATCTGGGGATGGAGAACAAGAGGTCTATCACCATCTGGTTTGAATTAGATAAGTCTTATTTTGTCAACAGCGTTCCGTCTCTTGCCAACCAAAGAGGACTTTGTTCTTTGTTAATTAAGCGCCGCTTTCGAGATGTGGATGTGGGTATCGGATCTAGCTAAATGGCGTTAATGATGCATTTATCATCTCTGTTGCATTATGGAGCAGTTTTCACAATTGCTCTCAGACTAGACCAAGGAAAGTCTTCTTTGATTCGGGCAAGGCATCTTGAACTTGGAGGCTACAGTTCAGCACACACACACACACACACACACACACACACAGAACAGCACGAGAGTAAAACTGTCTACCCGGAACTCACATATAGTAATTTGTAATCACTTACACCCACCCACACACACACACACACACACACACAC
>NC_092238.1:13086308-13101308 GCF_036320965.1 Panulirus ornatus | reverse complement strand
AACCTGGTAGAATGTTTTCCCATTATATATATATATATATATATATATATATATATATATATATATATATATATATATATATATATATATATATATATATGATAAGCCTTACCCGTTCGTTCCAGAATAAACAAACACGAGCGTCAATACAGACTAGACGCACAACAGAGTTTAATTGAATATAAACACATAAATGTTTCTCCGGCGTCAGATCATAAAGGAAACAAAAGCCTCTACAATAAACAAAACAGATGCAACGTTAGGGAGTGCATTCAGAACCTCTCTGTAGCTACTCCGACAAAGAATCTGAATCCCTCTCCCACTCTCCTCGGAACAATGGGTGGAATTGAAGAGCAAGGAGGAGGCCAGGGTTTTATAGATGGTCCGCTTGGGGAGAGGGAAGGAGGAGGAGGAGGAGGAGGAGGTGGTGGATGGATGATGAAGGAGGCAAGGAAGAGAAGAGAGAAAGGGAGAAAGGAAAAAAAGAATAGAAGAGGATTAAGAAATAGTATAGAAATGAAAGTCTAGAAATGAAAATAAAAAACGGGGATATATATATATATATATATATATATATATATATATATATATATATATATATATATATATATATATAAAGAAAATAAGAGAAGATTTTGAATGAGCTGATGGGGAAGGTAAAACTGGGTTGGTAAATGACGCTCATCAAAGAGCGCAACAGACAACATAGCGCAGCGCGAATTAATACGATAGCGTTACGGCGACTGTAAGAAAACCACAGTCAGGAATGGCGTGGAGAGATGGCAGTAAAGTGGAGATAAAAACTACACAGACTGGGCGGTAGACAAGTACCACCGGACAGAACAGCGACGAGAAGAACAGCAGAATGTTGGTGAAGGGAAAGTTGGACGCTGGGGAGTTCATTTCCAACAAGAAAAGGAAGCTGAAGAAAAGATACAGTTCAGAGTAGCTGTCAGTTTTGTTGATTAGATCCCACTTACAGTTTCTCACTAATATCGGTCAGACTTGAGATGTATTTTAAGGGCCCTTGGGGTATACCGCGTCCCACAAGCCTTTGAAAATAGAAAATGTCGTACGCCTGGCATGGCATTTACGCGCGACTCGCATCGGCTCGGGGATCGACAGGCGCCTGTTGCCTTCGTATGATTCAAACTCGTACACTACTAGAGGTTATATCACACCAGAACTGCTTCCCCCTTATCCCAGTATACACACACACACACACACACACACACACACACACACACACACACACCTCCCAAACACAGACATCCATCTATCCACACACCAATTTTTATGTATTCTTACAAGTAAAGATAGAGTTGGAACCCCTGCAAGCAATATATATATATATATATATATATATATATATATATATATATATATATATATATATATATATATATATATATTCCACAAGGAAAATGAACTGCGATAAGCTTCCAAGTGCACTTTCGTGTAATGATCACATCTTCAGGGGAGATAACAAAAATGAAATAGAAGACGTAAGAACAGTCAGTCGATGTACAAGGAAGAGACATACCTAAGACGCTATTGGTAACAAGCGTTACCGGATGGCGCCTTAGCTACGTCCCTTTCTTGTATATCATCTGACTGTCCTGCGTCTTCTATCTCATTCTTGTATCTCCCCTGAAGATGTGATCATTACACGAAAGTGCACTTGGGAACTTATCGTGTTTCATTTTCCTCGTGGATAACTTGTGTACGTAACATTAACGTATCATGTAAAGACACACAGGAGTTACAAACGTACACGGATGGACGTACGTGACATGTTGCTGTATCTTAGAACGTGGAATATTTGGTCCAAACACGGGAGATAGAAGGGCAGACCTGGAGCCGCTTACGTGACCATCGTTCGTTCGGCTTTTGTTTTCCCCAGACCTTTTTTACTCTCTCTACCCAGGCCAGTGTAGGGAAGTTTTAATGAGTTTATGAGAGGATAGTACGTCTGGAGGAGGAGGAGGGGAGAGGAGAGGTGCAAGTGTGCTGGATGCATGTGCTAGCTGCCGCTCTACTGGCGTACATATGTCTACATAGTCATAACCTCAGCAATTTCAGCCCCAACACATTTCTCCGCCAATCCTCCCTTATCTTGACAAATGACACGGGCATCCAGCACATCCATATACCTCTTTACACACTGTCTACGATTCCTTCTCCTCCCTCCCTGGCTGGCTGGCTGGCTGGCTGGGTCCCCTCTCTCTCTCTCTCTCTCTCTCTCTCTCTCTCTCTCTCTCTCTCTCTCTCTCTCTCTCTCTCTGTATATATATATATATATATATATATATATATATATATATATATATATATATATATATATATATATATTTATCATGTAACCCCAAGGCACTGTTTACGGGGCTTCTTTGAGGAGAGAGGGTCCCTGACGAAACTGTTCTCCTGTCTTTATACTGACACTGATACAGCCTCTCCCGAGGTATTTTGAATGCTGAGTCTGCTACCACCTATATATATATATATATATATATATATATATATATATATATATATATATTCCTGAGTCCACGGGGAAAATGAGACACGATAAGTTCCCAAGTGCACTTTCGTGTAATAATCACATCTTCAGGGGAGACACGAGAGAAATATAACGGTCAGTTGATATACAACGAAAAGTAGCTAGGACGTCATTTGGTAAACATGTGATTGTCCAAGACAGACAACGAGTGTATCATAAACTTATTATGTGGACAAGAAGGCGAATTGTTTACAGATCTTATCAACAATTAAGTTATCCAATTTGTGTAGTCCTTCACTAATATCAAGGTTATAATTCTTTGTGTATTTAATAAATATCGTTGAATCTTCTATTGTTGAATACACAAAGAATTGTAATCTTGATATTAGTGAAGGTCTATACAAATTGGATAACTTTATTGTTGATAAGATTTGTAAACAATTCGCCTTCTTGTCCACATAATAAGTTTATGATACGCTCGTTGTCTGTTTTTGGACAATCACATGTTTACCAAATGGCGTCTTAGCTACGTCTCTTCGTTGTATATCAACTGACTTGTATTTCTCTCTTGTGTCTCCCCTGATGATGTGATCAACTGACTTGTATTTCTCTCTTGTGTCTCCCCTGATGATGTGATCATTACACGAAAGTGCACTTGGGAACTTATCGTGTTTCATTTTCCTCGTGGACTCATAGGAATGTACTTGATCACGCGCAAAATTATGATCCTTTGCAATATATATATATATATATATATATATATATATATATATATATATATATATATATATATATATATATATAATTTTTTTTTTTTTTTTTTTTTTTTTTCATACTATTCGCCATTTCTCGCATTAGCGAGGTAGCGTTAAGAACAGAGGACTGGGCCTTTGAGAGAATATCCTCACCTCGCCCCCTTCTCTGTTCCTTCTTTTGGAAAATAAAAAAAAAAATGAGAGGGGAGGATTTCCAGCCCCCCCGCTCTCATATATATATATATATATATATATATATATATATATATTATCCTTGGGGATAGGAGAGAAAGAATACTTTCCACGTATTCCCTGCGTGTCGTAGAAAGCGAATAAAAGTGAAGGGAGCGGGGGGGCTGGAAATCCTCCCCTTTCGTTTTTTTTTTTTTTTAATTTTCCTAAAGAAGGAACAGAGAAGGGGGCCGGATGAGGATGTTTCCTCAGAGGCCCAGTCCTCTGTCCTTAACGCTGCCTCGCTGATGCGGGAAATGGCGAATAGTATGAAAGAAAAAAGAAATATATATATATATACAATATGTATCTGTCTCTCCCTCTCTTTCCCCATCTATGTATTCATCCTTTCCCACCTTCTACCCTCCACATCTTCCACCGCTCCCACTCTCCCTTCCTACCATTCGTCCTCCATCCTACTTCCTCTCTACCTTTCTCTTCTTCCTTCTTCCCTTCGCCCACGAGTTCGACCCCCCCCAACGTAACCATCGCCAACAGTGTTCCTAGCAACATGTAAACCCATTTACTCGCTGCGATGTGAACCTCAACTCGATACATCCGACACCCGGTGTCTGTTCCTTAGGTTAGGGAGGTGTGTTGAGAGTGGTACTGAAGGGTATCGTGGTGATTCATGTGCAGAGGTTTCGAATCCTCGGAATCTGATGTTTTCATATGGTTTTGTGACGGTTGCTTGAAGAGTTTGTGAGTAACTACGTCAACTGATGAATGATACAAGTGGACACATGGTTTGTAGGATGGTGTCAAGGGATTCGATAAGTGGTGTTAGAGTCTTGAGCTTCGTATTAAGTGGTGTTAGAGTCTTAAGCTTCGTATTAAGTGGTGTTAGAGTCTTGAGCTTCGTATTAAGTGGTGTTAGAGTCTTGAGCTTCTTGTTAAGTGGTGTTAGAGTCTTGAGCTTCTTGTTAAGTGGTGTTAGAGTCTTGAGCTTCTTGTTAAGTGGTGTTAGAGTCTTGAGCTTCTTGTTAAGTGGTGTTAGAGTCTTGAGCTTCTTGTTAAGTGGTGTTAGAGTCTTGAGCTTCGTATTAAGTGGTGTTAGAGTCTTGAGGTTCGTATTAGGTGGTGTTAGAGTCTTGAGCTTCGTATTAAGTGGTGTTAGAGTCTTGAGCTTCGTATTAAGTGGTGTTGAGTCTAGAGCATCGTATTAAGTGGTGTTAGAGTCTTTAGCTTCGTATTAAGTGGTGTTGGCGTCTTGAGCTTCGTGTTAAGTGGTGTTAGAGTCTTGAGCTTCGTGTTAAGTGGTGTTGAGTCTAGAGCTTCGTATTAAGTGGTGTTGAGTCTTGAGCTTCGTATTGAGTCTTGAGCTTCGTGTTAAGTGGTGTTGAGTCTTTAGCTTCGCATTAAGTGGTTTCTTTATCCTTCATGTAATTAGAGTTTCCACCTCACCTGAGTCTGTTTCCTATGTGGTGTGCCCACATGGAGAATAAACTTTGTGTAAACCTTTTACACTTGGATTTTTACAAGTTTATGTGTTGGCGATGTGTTGTTGCGCAAGTCTGGTTTAACTTAACACACGGATGTGTTCCACTTGTGAATTTCTTCGAACCACGGAAAAAAAGAAATAATCTGAATTTCTTACATTTTATTTCTCCAGTTTTTGTTCGAGGTATATTGATCAAGATTCATATCTCTCTGCTGGATTCAGAAAGATAAGGTATAAGGTATAAATTATAACAGCAAACGCAACACAGCAACGATATTATTATTATTATTGTTATTATTATTATTATTATTATTATTATTATTATTATTATTATTATTGTTGTTGTTATTATTATTAGTATCATTATTACTATTATTATTATTATTATTATTATTATTATTATTATTATTATAGTGATAAAGATTATCATTATCATTATCAATATTATCATTATTATTATTATTATTATCATTATTATTATTAATATTATTATGATTGTTATTGTTATTATTATTGTCACTTCTAGTGTTAGGGCAGAAGAATACTACCCACGTATCCTGCAATTAAAGGGGTTTGAATGGGAGCGGGAGAAGGGGGAGCTTTGAGATCCTCTCCTCCTGTAGTAACACTTTTTCAAAGCGAGAACAGAGGGAATAGATAGAGGCGTTTTTTATTTTCCCCGAAGGCTCATTCGTTTAGTAAATGCAGAAAGAGAGTATTGAAAGATTAAGAAAATATATATGGCTCTACCCTCCGAGATGCGGGAATGTGCCACACTGTTTTCGCTATGTAATATCTATTTGTATAGTGCAGGGAGGAAGGTCTATACTCGTGGGGCGCCATCTCTCGACCCTGCTTCACTATCACACAACACTTGAATCTTATGTGTACTGTCTGCATTCACAGTCTCATCACTTGGTATAGTCTTTCACTACTCGTACATATATATATCTTACTTCTATGCATATTTTCTGAGTAGTTTTTTTCATTAATCTCGTCTTGTTACTGTTGTGTTCTTTGATACCACTGTGTGCGTGTGTGTGTCTGTGTATATGTGTTAATTACATATTTGTAATTACCTCTTTGTACTCTACGAGGAGGGAGTTATATACGCGCGCGTGTGTGTGTATGTGTGTGTGTGTGTGTGTGTGTGTGTGTGTGTGTGTGTGTGTGTGTTCCATCTAATCATCATAATTTGAAGACGATTAGTCACAAGAACGTAATATAACGCAACTATCGGGACATAAGCCATCCAGATCAGAACTGATTGAAATGTTTAGCTTCCCCGACCGCACCAGCGAACCCCTGCATTACTTACCCATAGAAGGGGGAAGGTTTGACAGCCAGGACGCCCTTCCTACCCTCCTCCTCCCGTGCCCATATCACTCATTGCCTCGCCACAAGCTCCTGGTAAACGATGCACGTCAGGGCCCCCGTGGCTTCTGCCGCGCCTATATCATCCTCCACTGAGCGGCGCACCCATGGTTATTCTGCACCTGCCGGCCTGGCTTGGCGAAAATCGTTTGTCAGGACGAAGGAAAAAAAAAAAAAATGATTTGTATTTAGGGGTTGAGTCTGTTCTTGCTCAAATGAAGTGTTATTATTGTTATTAATGTAATTTTTCTTCGATAGCTGTTGTTAAATCTTAAGTACGATACTAGGCTTGTTGTTATATGATGTTACAAGCGGGAGGAAATGTTACAGAAGATGAGGGGGGGGGGGGGTTGGTGCAGCAAAGGTTGATCACGTCTGTGGGGTGGTGACTCTGTGTTACTGGGAGACACGCAAACAACGGGAGAGTTTGTGAATTTAAGGAACAGCTTGGATGACGAAGTCTCTCTCTCTCTCTCTCTCTCTCTCTCTCTCTCTCTCTCTCTCTCTCTCTCTCTCTCTCTCTCTCTCTCTCTCTCTCTCTCTCTCTCTCCACTTCTGTCTGTCATTTCTCGACCTGCCTCTCTTCCACCTGCCTTCCCTCGACCTTCACCCCTTCCACTCACCTCCCTCCGCCTGTTTCCCCTGCACCTGCTTCCTCTCCACCAGCCTTCCCTCCGCCTACACCAACCTTCCCTCCACCAGCCTTCCCCTCCACCTACTTGACCTCTCCTGCTTTACCCATCACCTTGCCTCACACGCCAATCTTCTTCTTCCCCATTGTTTCTCTTCTTCCGTTCCCTTCCCACCTCCTCTGCCATCGTCACGACATGTGTGAACTCGGGAGCCCTACGCATCTTCCATTTATACGGCTCCTGCCTCCTCACCCTCCAGCTTCCTCCTCCTCTTCTTCCTTCTCCCTCACATGTTTCCCCTCCCCCCCCCTACACGTTCTCCTCTTCCTCCCACGCCCTCCTCTCCCTCCCTCCTTCACCTCCTTCGTCGTTCTCCTCTCATCTCATCCGTATCCCACATCCCTCCTCTCCTCAAACATCCTCCCTCCTCCTCCTCCACCCCTCTAAACACCCCTGTCTTCCTCCGCCTCATTCACCCCCCCCCCTAAACACCCTTGTCTTCCTCCTCCATCCCATACCTTCCCTCACGCCTTCCAGCAGCCGTTGCCTGACCCTCCCAGCCTCACCTCCTCCTCCTCTTCACCACCTCACACAGCCGTCATCACCACAGCAGTCACCCCCTCGCTAAACATTTTTCTTTCCCCACATTCATCGCAACACATGTACTCTCTCCCTTACACCACCTTCATTGTTGAGTGTGTGTGTGTGTGTGTGTGTGTGTGTGTGTGTGTGTTTCATTCTTTCTTCCTTTGTTTCCTTTCGTTTCTAACACCTGCTTGTTACTTCCCACAACGTACATTTCGTCCACCGCGTCGGCAGCAGACGAGGGTTGCAGGTCCGGGGTCTGTGTATAGTTGCCCATCTACCTGACCCAAGCCCAAGCTCTCGGTCGTCGTATGTACGTGATTAACACCCTCGAATGCCTTCATATCGCGTCCAAGTTTTCGCATCATTTCTTCTTCTTCTTTTTTTCCCTCCCCCTTCGTTTTCTCTACTTTTTTTTTCTTGTGTCAAGGTTGTGCTGTGTCATAATCTAAATATACTCTCTCTCTCTCTCTCTCTCTCTCTCTCTCTCTCTCTCTCTCTCTCTCTCTCTCTCTCTCTCTCTCTCTCCACACGCGTCTCTGCACCTCCCTAATCCCAGTCACCATTGACTCGCACAACATTTGTGGTTTTAATCCCATCAGAGACCCGACACACACACACACACACACACACACACACACACACACACACACACACACACAAACGATTCCCCTCCTCCCTCCATTCGCTATCAGGTTCTGGGGTAGCCTTCATTATTTCTTCCCCCCCTCTCTCTCTCTCTCTCTCTCTCTCTCTCTCTCTCTCTCTCTCTCTCTCTCTCTCTCTCTCGCTCCCCGTTTCTTCCCGTCTATTATCTTCGTGCACTGTAATGACACCCATTTCTCTGGTGTCCTTCCTCTTGCGCTCCCGTCATTACCCCCTCACTCCCAAACTACCATTATCGACTCAAATAAAAATTCGGCTCTGGCGTATTTTTGACGCCCTTGATCAGCGGCTGTATCATTTGCCCGGTCCGGCTCTGACCAGCAGGTGCTCGCTCTGCCCTCCTAACACACCATCTTCTTGACCCCTTCCCCTTCAGTATTTTTTTAGTCTCCTCTCTTTATCATATCTTTCTCTTATCGTCCCTTTTCATCCCTATCCACCTATTTCATTGTCTCTCTCTCTCTCTCTCTCTCTCTCTCTCTCTCTCTCTCTCTCTCTCTCTCTCTCTCTCTCTCTCTCTCTCTTTTTACGTTCACCTCTATGTCCTATTTTTATCACATTCCTCTCTCACCACATCGTAATATTCAGTCTTCAATACCCTTTACTCTCTCCATTTTCTCTCAATCTCTTACCGTGTGCCTACTGTCTCTCCTCCGCTTTCCATTCTTTTCCCATCCTTCTCTCCTCTTTTCCTTTCCCCTCCCGCTTCTCAGAAGATCTCGAACCTCCTTCTCTGCCATATATTCTTTCCCTTACTCAATTGCCCTCCCTCTTCCCATAGCCTCATGCCTCCACCTCTGCTGGCTCCCCGGCATTATAGTCTCTCAGTACAGCGGAGAGCACTGAACACGGAGCAGCAGCACCAGCGCCAACAGCAGCAGCAGCAGCAGCAGGATCAGCAGCAACAGCAGCTGCAGGTCTACCACCACCACCAGCAGGACCAGCAGCAGCAGCAACAGGACCAATAACAGCAGGAGTAGCAGCTGCAGCAGCAGCAGCAGGAGCAGCAGCAGCAGTGAGAGCAGCAGCAGAACCAGCAGGAGTAGGACCAGCAGCAACAGGAGGACCAGCGACAGCAGAAGCAGGACCAGCAGCAGCAGCAGAACCAGCAGCAGCAGTAGAACCAGAAGCAGCAGTAGGACCACCAGCAGCAGCAGGACCACCACCTCCCTCAGCAGCAGCAGTGGTCCTCCCTCAGCAGCAGCAGCAGAGTCAGCAACAGCAGTAGAACCAGCAACAGCAGTAGGACCAGCAGCAGCAGCAGCAGAACCAGCAGCAGCAGCAGAACCAGCAGCAGCAGTAGGACCCACAACAGCAGCAGGGCCAACAGCAGCAGTAAAGAGCAGCAGCAGCAGCAGCAGCAGCAGAAGCAGCACCACCACCCTCAGCAGCAGCAGCAGGAGCGACAGCAGGAGCCACGGCCAGTGAGACGGTGCACATTACAGCAGGGTTGGGGGGGGAGCCCGACTCATACAGGGGATCAAGTACAAGGAATTTTTGGCATGAGAGTTGGCGGTGGGCGACGGCCTGTCATTACTGTGTCGTGGGGGCCATCTGACTCACGCACCCCCCCGCCGCCCCTCACACAGCTACGGCCAAGCCCGCTCCAGACGAATCCTGGGGACGCAGGGACGACCATACGTGAATACTGGGGGAGGCGCTTAATGGTTGTTGGTGACGATAGGCGAGTGTTGTACGGAGTGTTGGGGACTGGAGGTGAGTGTTGGAGACGATGTGAGAATGTTGGGGACGGTAGGTGAATGTTGAGGACGGTAGGTGAATGTTGAGGACGGTAGGTGAATGTTGAGGACGGTAGGTGAATGTTGGGGACGACGGTAGGTGCGTATTAGGGACGATAGATGAATGTTGGAGACGGTAGATGAATGTTGGGGATACTAGGTGAATGTTGGGGACGCCAGGTGAATGTTGGTGACGCTTAGTGAATAAGGACACGATTCATGCTGGGGACGCTAGATGAATGTTGGTGACGCTAGATGAATGTTAGATCACAGGGCGAATGTTTGGGACGTTAAATGAATGTTAAGGACGTCAGATGTATGTTTGGGCAATGGATGTACGTTGGGGCATTAGACGTAAGTTGTAACTCTAGAATTATGTTGGAGACTCTATAATCAATGTTGGGGACAGTGAATGAATGTCGTTGGACGCCGAAAGAATGTTGGAGACATTAGATCAACGTTAGGGGAAATACATCAATGTTGGGGACATTCGATGAATGTTGAGAATACTCGATGAATGTTGGGTGCACTAAATGAATGTTGGGGACGCTAGATGAAAATTGTGGACACCAGATGGATGTTTGGAGCACTCGATGAATGTTATGGACGCTAAATGAATGTTGGGGACACTCGAGGAATGTTATGGACGCTAAATGAATGTTGGGGACACTTGATGAATGTTATGGACGCTAAATGAATGTTGGGGACACTTGATGAATGTTTTGGACGCTAAATGAATGTTGGGGATACTCGATGAATGTTATGGACGCTAAATGAATGTTGGGGACACTCGATGAATGTTATGGACGCTAAATGAATGTTGGGGACGCTCGAGGAATGTTATGGACGCTAAATTGATGTTAGAGGCACTAGATGAATGTTGAGGACGCTGGATGAATGTTGAGTACGCTAGATGATGTTTAAGAGCGCTGCATGAGTGGTCGGGAACATACACACGAATGATGAGATTCGTAGGTGAATGTTGGCGACGACTAACGAATGTTGGAGACGCTGAATGAATGTTCGTGAAGCTAGTTGAATGTTGAGGACACGTGAGGAATGTTGAGGGCTCTAGATGAATGTTGGGGGGACACTAGATGAATGCTAGGAGAACTAGATGAAAGTTTGGGGACACTTAATGTATGTCTAGGGACATTAGATCATTGTTAGGCGCGCATGATAAAATGCTGGGGAAACTTAGTCATTGTTGGAGAGATTAGATGGATAGATGTTTGGGAAACAGAATAAATGTTGGGGGGACGTTATATGAATGTTTGGGACACTAGAAGAATGTTGGAGACGATAGATGAATGTTGCGGAAGCTCGGTGAATATTGGAGACGCTTGATGAATGTTGGAGACGCCGGAAGAATGTTGGGGGACACTAGGTGAATGCTACGAAAACATGATGAATGTTACGGAAACTAGATGAACGTTGTGGACGCTAGATGAATGTTGGGGACACTAGATGAATGTTGGGGACACTAGATGAATGTTGGGGACGCTAGATGAACGTTGTGGACGCTAGATGAATGATGTTGGGGACGCAAGATGAATGTTAGGGACGCTAGATGAATGTTGGGGAGCGCTAGATGAACGGTGGAGACATTAAGATAATGTTGGGGAGCGCTAGATGAATGATGGGGACGGTGTATGAATCAGACATGAGTTTTTTCCACGGCTTCGCGGAAATACGCGCGTGTGTTTTTATGATTCCCAGGGTTCCTGAGATTCATGCAAATTTTACTTTATTTTTGATGGCGCTGAGGAGGAGTGAGGGAGGGAAGGAGGGAGCGAAGGAGGGAGGGAAGGCCGTGTCCACTAGACTGCTGATCAACTGCAGCATGACTCTCAGTGCCCTCCCTTGCCGCCCTTTGCAGACGGAACCACAGTATTGTATCTCTCTGACGGTTCTCCATCGACGTACCATCTTCTGTGGTGTATCCATGGTGTATGGTTGGTGCCTGTGGCATACATGACCATGGTGTATGGTTGGTGCCTCTGGCATACATGACCACGGTGTATGGTTGGTGCCTGTGGCATACATGACCATGGTGTATGGTTGGTGCCTGTGGCATACATGACCATGGTGTATGGTTGGTGCCTGTGGCATACATGACCATGGTGTATGGTTGGTGCCTGTGGCATACATGACCACGGTGTATGGTTGGTGCGTGTGGCATACATGACCATGGTTTATGGTTGGTGCCTGTGACATACATGACCATGGTGTATGGTTGGTGCCTCTGGCGTACATAACCACGGTGTATGGTTGGTGCCTGTGGCATACATGACCATGGTGTATGGTTGGTGCCTGTGGCATACATGGCCACGGTGTATGGTCGGTGCCTGTGGCATACATAACCATGGTGTATGGTTGGTGCCTGTGGCATACATGACCACGGTGTATGGTCGGTGCCTGTGGCATACATGACCATGGTGTATGGTTGGTGCCTGTGGCATACATGACCATGGTGTATGGTTGGTGCCTGTGGCATACATAACCACGGTGTATGGTCGGTGCCTGTGGCATACATGACCATGGTGTATGGTTGGTGCCTGTGGCATACATGACCATGGTGTATGGTTGGTGCCTGTGGCATACATGACCATGGTTTATGGTTGGTGCCTGTGGCATACATAACCATGGTGTATGGTTGGTGCCTGTGGCATACATGACCATGGTGTATGGTTGGTGCCTGTGTCATACATGACCATGGTGTATGGTTGGTGCCTGTGGCATACATGACCACGGTGTATGGTTGGTGCCTGTGGCATACATGACCATGGTGTATGGTTGGTGCCTGTGGCATACATGTCCACGGTGTATGGTTGGTGCCTGTGGCATACATGACCATGGTGTATGGTTGGTGCCTGTGGCATACATGACCATGGTGTATGGTTGGTGCCTGTGGCATACATGACCACGGTGTATGGTTGGTGCCTGTGGCATACATGACCACGGTGTATGGTTGGTGCCTGTGGCGTACATAACCACGGTGTATGGTTGGTGCCTGTGGCATACATGACCACGGTGTATGGTTGGTGCCTGTGGCATACATGACCATGATGTATGGTTGGTGCCTGTGGCATACATGACCACGGTGTATGGTTGGTGCCTGTGGCATACATGACCATGGTGTATGGTTGGTGCCTATGGCATACATGACCATGGTGTATGGTTGGTACCTGTGGCATACATGACCATGGTGTATGGTTGGTGCCCCTGGAATACATAACCATGGTGTATGGTTGGTTTGTATAGAATATGTAACCACTCATTACTCAGTGGCATGCATAGCCATAGAGTATGGTTGGTTCCTGTGAAATATATAACTTATGGAGTTTGATTGGTTCATTTCGACTACATAACCACGTAATATGGATGGTCCCTGTGGTATACATAACGACAGAGTATTGCTTTTTGTTAGAAAATTATCAATCACTCATCATGTTATGTAGTTCTGTCGCTCATCCACATACCTGTACAGGTAGACTTCGCCCCACTTGGCAATGATCCTAGTGTGCACCACGAGATCACTGAACCCCCTCACCTCTCCCGGCACGTGAGTCTGTGTGCATCGTGGCAGAGACCCGAGAGCCCTAACCTCTTCAGGTGGTTCACTCGCACAACGCTTCCTATGACGCCTGGCGGACCACCTTTAGAATGGGACTTTTGTGTTACTCCCCACATTAGCCCGGTGTTTCATGCGTAATGATGGTGTTGTTTTGAAGGAATGTCCTTCTTTCTTAAAGCTGTAGCTAGTCCCTTGATAACTGTTATGCATAAATTGTGTATACATAAAGCTATATATATGTATTCTATGATATGAATTACATCAGACAAATCTGACGCCTGGTACATAGATCTGGTGGCATTGTATACATCGGTACATAGTGACAGCAGTAGGACCCCCATTCCCTTCTATATTTTTTTCACGGAATAGAGAGTTGAAACTGATTAAAATGAATTCCACCTTCTGGCCATCAAGACGCACTCCAGAACCGTTGGCCTACAGGTGTTTGATCTCAATATATGTGTTCCAGAGACTGTGCTCATTGCTTGTTGTGGAGGCGCGGCAAAATTAAACCATCATTATCCACGACGATCGTTAACAGTTGACTCGTTCTAAGTTGGTAGAACTGTTATCCCAGCTGCAGTGATCACGTTGAAAGGATGTTGTGGGTTTTGCTGTTGTGTTGCCTATCTGTGTGTTTCATAGATGACACACAAAATAAACCCTTGAAACGACAGCTTGAGAGGTTAGATGATGTAAGACTGTGAGGATGGATGATGAATGTTACGTACGTGTTACGATCGTTAGGGACGGATGATGAATGTTATGTTCGTGTTACGATGGTTAAGGGCGGATGATGATTGTTGTGTTACGAGTGTTAGAGACTGATGAAGATTGTTACTAACGTTTGTTACTCACGTTGTGGTGAGGGCATGTGACGAATGTTAGCAATGGATGGTGGATGTTAGGGTCGTGTTACGAATGTTAAGGACGAATGACGGAGCCGTGTCACGAACGTTAGGGACGAATGATGAATGTTGTGGGTTTGTTCCATATGTTGGGAATGGATGAAGAATGCTGGGGAATGTGTTCCAATTGTTAGGGATGGATGAAGAATGTTGTGGGTATGTTACGAATGTTAATGATGAATGTTGGGTGTGTGTTAGAAGCGTTAGGGATGGCTAGGAATGAGGTGTGAACGTTATAGACAAATGATGAATGCATTCGATAGAGGAATAAATGTCTGGGACATGTTACCAACGCCGAAGACGAATGATGAATGTTGGGGACGTTCAACGGAAGTCAAGAAATGGTAGCATTTTACGATGGCTGAAGACCACAGCAGCCCCTGTGTAGAGACACGGGCCTGGAAGCTAGGAAAACCGTGAGAGCTTCCAGGGACTATTGCCTGGATCACGAACCCTTGCAAGGACTCTCGCCTGGACTGTAGGAATATCACGAGATCTTCCAGGAACTATTGCCTGGATCACGAACCTTTACATCGACTCTGGCCCGGACTCACCCTGTCGTGGACTTTACCTCTGGTAAAGACTTCGATGA
>NC_092238.1:13016308-13081308 GCF_036320965.1 Panulirus ornatus | reverse complement strand
CGTATGACATGATGTGGTGTGTGTGACCCTGGTGTAGCATGACCTTGTAACACATGACCTGATGTATTGCGACCCTGGTGTACCGTGATTTAACCGCAACGTAACCTTATTGTAACGCTATGCTGGCGTGACATGAACTGGATCCATCATGCTTAAAACTGGTTTAGTATAACGCCAGCGTAACGTAAACCTCGGTGTAGCATGACCCTAGTGTATTGTGATCCTAGTGTAACATAACGGAGGTATAGCATGACCCTGGTGTAGTGTGATCCTAGTGTAACATAACGGAGGTATAGCATGACCCTGGTGTAGTGTGATCCTAGTGTAACATAACGGAGGTATAGCATGACCCTGGTGTAGTGTGATCCTAGTGTAACATAACGGAGGTATAGCATGACCCTGGTGTAGTGTGATCCTAGTGTAACATAACGGAGGTATAGCATGACCCTGGTGTAGTGTGATCCTAGTGTAACATAACGGAGGTATAGCATGACCCTGGTGTAGTGTGATCCTAGTGTAACATAACGGAGGTGTAGCATGACCTTGGTGTAGTGTGATCATAGATTAGCACAACCAAATTGGTGTAGCATGAAGATGGTGTAGCACAGACAAGATTTAGCTTGACTAGTATTGTGTGATATTGTTACAGTGTGACCTAAGTTTAGCTGTT
The DNA here is from genome assembly GCF_036320965.1 of Panulirus ornatus. Lineage (NCBI taxonomy): Eukaryota > Metazoa > Arthropoda > Malacostraca > Decapoda > Palinuridae > Panulirus > Panulirus ornatus. The sequence goes on along the minus strand of NC_092238.1, from coordinate 13,080,638 downwards.
GTACCATGACCTTATTGTAGGGTGACCCTTGTGTAGCATGACCTTGTACCTTGACCTTTCTGCTGTTGTACCATAACCCTATTATAGGGTGACCCCTGTGTGTCATGAAATTCTTGCGCCGTGACCCCTTTGTATCTTGACCCAGCTCTGGGTTGACACTGGGTGTGGTATAAGCCTCTCTTCTTCGGGCACCGTGACACGGCATCATGTCATGTCTATCATGCTACAGGGCGTCATGTCATGTCTGTCATGCTACAGGGCGTCATGTCATGTCTGTCATGCTACAGGGCGTCATGTCATGTCTATCATGCTACAGGGCGTCATGTCATGTCTGTCATGCTACAGGGCGTCATGTCATGTCTATCATGCTACAGGGCGTCATGTCATGTCTGTCATGCTACAGGGCGTCATGTCATGTCTGTCATGCTACAGGGCGTCATGTCATGTCTGTCATGCTACAGGGCGTCATGTCATGTCTATCATGCTACAGAGCGTCATGTCATGTCTATCATGCTACAGGGCGTCATGTCATGTCTGTCATGCTACAGGGCGTCATGTCATGTCTGTCATGCTGTGTTGCAGTGTGACGCTCGTGTACATTAACACTGACGTAGCATGACTGTAGAGAAGCCTAACCTGGATGCTTTGTGGCGTTGATGCAGTATGATGTTGGTAGACAAGATTTCATTGCATAGCTGGATTGGTATAGTTCGACTGGTGTAATGTTATGACTGGTGCAGCATTACTGTTGTAGAATGACTGGCCTAGCTTGGTTGGTGCAACATGCTTGGTTGTGGCATGATTACTAAAGACCGACTGATGTAGTATGAATGGTGTAGCTCTAGTGATGTAGCATGACTGGTATAGCTTGACTGGTGTAGCCTTATTGATGTAGCATGACTGGTATAGCTTGGCTGATGTAGCCTTACTGATGTAGCATGACTGGTATAGCTTAGCTGATGTAGCCTTACTGATGTACCATGACTGGTGTAGCTTGACTGGTGTAGCATGACTGGTGTAGCTTGACTGGTGTAGCCTTACTGATGTACCATGACTGGTGTAGCTTGGCTGATGTATCTTGACTGGTGTAGCATGATTGGTACAGTATGACTCACTGGTGTTTACTCGTAAAAAAAAAAAAAAACCGAGGATCAATTTGCTTAACTGAAAATTTCGATCGGGCCCCAAAAGGACTTGTAGAAACATATACGTGTAGAATGATTGTACAGAGAGGCATCTTAGTCCATAGAATGATTACATGAAATCTGTACGCTTTATATGACTACATAAGTCAGCACGAGGACGCCCGGGGTCGGGCCCGCATGGGTTCGAATCAGGGGCGCGGCAGTCTTCCCTGGTGTTCATCATCCCTTTGGGGCTGACCGATAAATGGGTACCTGGCTTAGGCTGGGATGTGTGTGTGTGTGTGTGTGTGTGTGTGTATGTATGTGTGTGTGTGTGTGTGTGTGTGTGTGTGTGTGTGTGTGTGTGTGTGAGCAAAGATATGGTACACATATAAAAGGTTAAAAGTCGAGGCAACACAAGTGTAAAACATTTCGACGCAACACACCAGTAGTAATCACACACACACACACACACACACACACACACACACACACACACAAGGAACGAGTGTACCAGGATGAGAGACGAGGAGGAGATAAACTTTGAAATGAATATTGTGGACAAGGCAGGAGACGCCCGAGAACATTTCAAGGAGTAAATTGTCAGTTAAAGAGCAGCTGATAAGGCCAAGGGATTCAGGGAGAGGAGTTGTGGAGGATGACGTAAAGAGATGCTAAGGAACGACAAGCTGAAAAGTGTCTTCACAGTGGAAAACACTGCGTCTAAACCCCAACACCAGTGGTAAGGGACGGGGAGAAGGTCTTGGAGAAGCATTGAACAATTTACAAAAGACGTAAACAGAATACTAACGAGTCTAGACCCATACAAGGCTCATTGTCCCTTACGAAATGTCTTCTGAAGACGTGTGATGATACAATTTGACACACCAATTTGAATTGTTGTTCAAGACATCGCCGGAGAAAGGCATAGGAGAGGACGACCCTCATACGTATCTAAGAGCCCGGGCCTATAAAGTCCTGGCCTATAAAGTCCTGGAAAAGATATTCAGGAAGCAAATGGAGGACTTCTTTTTGCAGAGGAGAAGCCATGTAGGCATGAATTCGTTTTAGATAAAAGGGAAGGCTGAGATTACTGTCCGTATCTGGACTGCCAGAAAGCGCATGACACTGTGCCACATAGGGGGCTGGCAAAGAAGCTGGATCTTAAGGCAGGAATAAGGAGGAGACTCTTTTGGAGAGAGAGATTATCCTGGCGGGAGAGAACAAAGTGACTCATGTCACGGGAGTCTTCTCGAAATGGGTTGAGGTCATTAGTGGTGTGCCTCAAGGTCCTATTCTGAGACCATTGCTCTTCTTGCTCAACAAAAATGACGTGTCAGAGAAACTGGATATATATTCATGGATGATGCCAAGGTCACAGGGGAAGTGAAAAGCGAGGAGGAGGCAATTAACTTAGAAGGAGCTTGAACAACTTCCACTGTTGATCTGATACATGGTCGATGAAATTCAGCTCGCGAAATGTGGAAGGGTCACAGAGAAGGATGTTCTAGATATGTACATTATCTAGCAGGGAAGAAACAGCAGGAATCTGTGTGTGAGAGCTATTGGAAATCGACATTTAGCTTACCTGTCTTCAGAGCCCCATTACCTGTCGTCAGAGCCCTACCTTAGGAGAATAATAAAAGAGAGACCAACTGTCTGCCGGCAATTGATAGGATTGCAATCACTTACATGGGTGAGGAGATACACTGAGCAAGCTTCTGACATTCTGCATCGAGGCCCAAACTGGAATATGCCTCTCAGGTGTGGCACTTCAAGAACCACAAGGAAGAAATAGAGAAATTCCAGTGGAGGGCAGTAAAGATGGTACCGGAAGTGGGAGAGTCGAGTCACGGGGAAAGGTTCGAGGTCCTAATCTTTTCCATCATGGAAGAGAGAAGAGTAATGAGTGACCTTATTACAGCAGTATGATTTTTTTTTCTATTAGTTTGATGACGTCGACAGTGAACATTTCGAAAAATGCAAACGTAAAGCAGCCAGAAGCAATAGCATGAAATTGAGCAAGAAATATACCCGAAGTACTTTTATGATTTTGAAAGACATATTCTTCGCTCCCCCAAAGTTCATGAATACTCTTCCTCGTCTTTTCTTATTTCCCTTTACATACTCTTCTTTATTATTCAATTAAGGTCTGGCATTGATGCGGACTCATGTCCATGACTAAAGCCTCCAACGTAAAAAGGAAAAATAGAATGAGTAGTGAATGACTGGAGTAAGACAGAGTGACGAGACTGTGAATGAGGGCAGCATGTAGAAGTTTGATATGGTGTATGATAAAGCTCAAAAGAGATGGGAGAGTGCGGGTGTAGTAGAACTCCCTCACCGTACAGTAGAAATTGGTAATTGTGTCCACATAAGGGACACGGCTTCCGGACGTAACCAGGGATGTGTAAGTGTGTGTGTGTATGCATAAGGTCAAGACATGGTTAAGCCGCCTCCACTTCCATCCGTTGTCAATTCTCTCTTTTCGTGAGGTGTGAACCCAGAGGGCATATAGACTTCCTAGCTCCCGTAAGTGATCTGGGCTGGGGGAACGGTAGTGTGAGAGGGAGGGAGGTGACAAGGCAGCAAGGTAAGTCGGGGAGAGTGGAGAGGGGTAAGGGAGGAGTAGGCTGATACTTGACATCTAGTTACGGTGCATTATTTCGTGAAGCAGATATGGAAATATGGAGGAACGAGAGAAGATTCTGAGAGTAATGCTTATCGCAAGTTAGGACATTATTAGCAGCTTGTTTTACAGGCCTGAATTATTCCATGATACTGTAATTCCCCCCCCCCCCCCCTCCCCCACTTTTTATTAGCACACACACACACACACACACACACACACACACACACACACACACACACACGCGCGCGCGCGCGCGCGCGCGCGCGCGCCATGTCCTTCCCTCCATCCACTGAAGCAAATATTACCAATTCGAGGGTGACCTTTGTACCAGCTAGGTGTGTCGTAAGGAGCATCTCTTATGACCTAAAAGGATGCATTTGAATCGTTACTTAACCATTATGGTGTCAATATAATTACCCAGGAAGCTGTCAAACGTTTTTGAGTATAATGAACATGAAAAAGGGGGATATCCTTTCGCATCACCTCAACTCTTCCACGTATCATGTTTCACAGTTTACAGCCTGTAACAAAAGTATGGAGTTTGATATACAGGGTGGAGGTGTGCTTGGTGATGAGATGTGGTGATGTCGGGCCAGCACCACACAGGTGCACTCATATGTTGTGGGGAGTAAGCAGTCGTTATTATGGGAGTGTAGATACCATATTGTGGTGGTGGTGGTTTGATGTGGATGAAGTAATGAGAAGTTATGGCATCCTGTCCGATGCGTCGTGTAGAAATACTATAACTTGTGGTCCTCGTTGCCCTTCGGCAATGCCTTGGAGCAGAAGAATGGTTGCCGCTCATTTAAGAAACGTGATTAATACGATCGTATCTGATGATTATGATGATATTAACGAAAGATTTTGAATTACTGTCGCTTAAGGCAAAGTTTAGTAAGCTGGTATAAATGGGTATGAATAACAAAATGTCTGCTGGACAGGTAATGGAAATTGTGTCATTTTCCCATTTGCTGTTCATGTTATTGGTAGGTCCGGTATGATAACGCTGGGTATGTTCGGTAAGGTAATTCAGGGCTCATCTCCAAGGCGACGTTCCCTGTAATTTCATCGACCCATGCCAACCAACCTCGATTTCTGTACGGATCGCTCATGACGACTCCCAGCTAATATGTGACCCATCCCTGCATTGACCACCGCCACCACTACCACCACAGAACCTCACCCCCCGCCACACTTATTCCACACTCACGCCACACTCACGCCACATTCACCCCTACACTCACCCGACACTCACCAAACACTCACGCCACACTCACGCCACACTCACCCCACACTCACCCCACACTCAACCCACACTCACCCCCACACTCATGCCACACTCATGCCACACTCACGCCACACTCACGCCACACTCACCCCACACTCACGCCACACTCAACCCACACTCACCCCACACTCACCCGACACTCACCCGACACTCACCCCCACACTCACCCCACACTCACGCCACACTCACCCGACACTCACCCGACACTCACCCCACACTCACGCCACACTCAACCCACACTCACGCCACACACACGCCACACTCACCCACACTCACCCCACACTCACCCCCACACTCACGCCACACACGCCACACTCACCCGACACTCACCCCACACTCACCCCACACTCACCCCACACTCAACCCCACACTCACCCGACACTCACCCCACACTCACCCGACACTCACCCCACACTCACCCGACACTCACCCCACACTCAACCCACACTCACGCCACACTCAACCCACACTCAACCCACACTCACGCCACACTCAACCCACACTCACCCCACACTCAACCCACACTCACGCCACACTCAACCCACACTCACGCCACACTCAACCCACACTCTCGCCACACTCAACCCACACTCACGCCACACTCACCCCCACACACGCCACACTCACCCCACACTCACCCGACACTCACCCCCACACTCACGCCACACTCCACGAAAATGCTTACCATTGGCCTCATTTTCCCTGACGTCTAATACTATTATCCTCGCCACATTTCACCATCAATAGAAACCAATAAAGTTTGCGTAATGAATATAACATCTCTGAGAAACATAGGACCACGTGTGAACACTCATCCATACAGGGTGTCCAGTCATGCATACTGTAGGATATTCAACATAAAACAGAAGAAAATTATTATTCTCTGATGTTATATTGACTGTATATTAGATATGTTATCTTATTTTATTGACTGTATATTAGATATGTTATCTTATATACGATAATTACATGTTGCAGTGAATTTTCAACATGGCCAGCCCGTAGGAAGAAATTTGTTGAGGTAATGTATTCATCTGCTGTATTTGAGTAATTAAGCCACAGTGGAGATGACTAGGGTAGGATTGTATGGTAGCGAATAGGAAGAAACAGTATAGTGCTACTGAAAAATAACACCGTTCGCGAAGGTTATTATATACCAGCATCACTAATGTTATCTATATCTGCCTGTCTATCTATCTATTCATTAGTCTGTCTGTCTGTCTGTATCTACCTATTCATCAGTCTATCTGTCTGCCTATCTATCTATTTGTCTATCTAGCGATCTGTCTATCTATCTATCTATCTATATCTGTCTATCAATCTGTATATATATATATATATATATATATATATATATATATATATATATATATATATATATCCTCCCATTTCTAATTTTCCAAAAGAAGGAACAGAGAAGAGGGCCAAGTGAGGATATTCCCTCTAAGGCTCAGTTCTTTGTTCTTAACGCTACCTCGCTAATGCGGGAAATGGCGAATATGTATGAGAGAGTAAAAAAAATCTTCATTTCGTTGTTTCAAGCTAGGATCATCAGAGAAGCGGCTCAGCACGTCATGCTTCACTGTCCTCTACCCTCACTCCGCGTCTTCCCCTCCCACAACCACCCTCACCCCACCACCAACCCCGTCCACGGTGATTCCACCCTCCGGCAGCTGAATCAGGATCACGTAATGGGTATCATCATTCCTTTCATTAGGTTTGTAAGACAAGCCACATGCCACGTACGAATCTTTTATCATCATATCCTGCTTGGGTCAAGGTGGTAACGAGAACACAGTGTATCACTAGTGTCTCACGGCCTGAGCTCGGAGATCGACTCTTTGTTTACCCACGTTTGGCTTCGAAGTCCATGTGAGTTTTGATGCGCTCAGGTCCGCAGGCCACGGACAGGGTTGGGCGACACCACCTGTAACTCGTTGTTAGTCTTACCGAAACCGAAGTTAAGACCACACATATATATATGTGTATATATATATATATATATATATATATATATATATATATATATATATATATATATATATATATATAGTGAGGCATATCGGAGACTAGGAACGGCGACCTCGCTATCATGAGCAAAACTCCGGAGAACGAAAGCTTCGAAGTGGCGAGTCGATCCTGCCTGGGTTTCACACCTCAGGGAAACAGAGAATCGATTGTACATATACAGGGTTGACAGGAGACCACACCAGCGTGCAACTGACTCCTCCCGTAACACTTTAGTTATCCCAAATGGTTATGAACCCTCTCTCTCTCTCTCTCTCTCTCTCTCTCTCTCTCTCTCTCTCTCTCTCTCTCTCTCTCTGGTCAGCTCAGGATTATATTCCCATACCACGACCGTCGTTAAGGGCGCTGATCTCTCGACTCTTACCCTACATTTCCGGCCTTCAGGTCCTGCTGCGCGCGCCTCCGCCAGTACGTGTACGATCGCCGCCCCCCCCCCCCTCCACCACCACCACCAAGAAACATTACATCATTTGATATATTCAGTCGAGCATCCGGGACGCTTTGATCTATATATAAATGTATATAAGATCCACCTGTGTCAGGTGTTGGCAGCTAATGACACGCAGTTTATATCACTCATCTGGACTTTGAAGCCTGTCGGGTATGTGTGTGTCTCTGTATGTATGTGTGTGTGTGTGTGTGTGTGTGTGTGTGTGTGTGTGTGTGTGTGTTGGATCATCATTAGGGTTGATTTTCTGTTGGGTTGAGATGGTGTTATGTGACGTACATACCTATCTCCGCGTGTGACGTTGAGCTGTTACGGATATTTTGTGATATTCCCTCTCATTTTCGAAGGCATATCTGTACCTGTATCAATAGTGAAGTTTCAAGGGAAAACGAACACTTTTAATGAGTTAGTTTTTCTCTTTTTTTTTTAGCATCTTTAAAACGCTGTCCATTTGTGTGTGTTTTTTTTCTTTCTTTTATTAATCCATTTTTTCTTTCGCTTCTAACATGTTTCTGTGTCATTTTTCGTCCTCGTTCTGTTCATTCTTTTTTCAAACTCTATTTTATTCTTGTCTCTCGAACTCAGCCTTCTTCATTCATCCATGTCTCTCGCCTTCTTCGCATCCTTGACCCATATCTAACATTCATTTGTTTCATTCAGTTAGTCTAGTCTGACCCCTATTTCATTCATTTTCCTTTTATTATAATAACAGCTGCTGATTCCCTCGTATTCTTCGCATATTGCTTTTCTTACCCAAGTCTAAAAATTTTCGTTTCCTCCCATATTCCTCGCTTCGTTCACTCACATCTTGACATACTTTGCTTCCATCACTTAGTTCGCTATAATCGCCGGGACTAGTTTATATCAGATATCATGAGCACGTTACATAATATATATATATATATATATATATATATATATATATATATATATATATATATATATATATATATATAATCCAATGAGTCCACTGGGAAATGAAACACACACACACGAGTCCATTTAATCGACCAACCCTTAGGTGAGGATGAACAGCTGCGTTGACTGTTGGCCGACTGCCGCAACCAGAATTCGAAATCATGCGCTCGACGCCCGACAGCCCATAAATGCGTTACGCTCTTCATCCGCCCTAGTTTGTAAGTCAGTGTTCTTCAGCCATCTCTGCACTCCTGCTCGCTTTATTTGGTTTAGTCATTCAAGCTTTTGTGCTTTATTCACCTTTGTCTTCAATCCTCTTTACTTTGTCCACCTGGCGTCTCTAACCCTCTTTGTTTCACTCGCCCTTTTCCCTGAGTGCTTGTCTCGTTCACCCTTGCCTTCAGCCCAGTTAGTTTCATTCACTTTCCTCTCTGTCTTTATTCGCCTTAATCCTCATCCATTTGCTTCTTTCGTCCTTGTATCAAACTTTCCCTGCTTCATTCACACCCATTTCTTTATTATTTCTTTTTCAATCGCTCTTGTATCGGACAGTTAATTTCCTTAATTCACCATTTTGTTTAACTTTCTTTGCTTCATTAAAACCTTTTTCTAACCTTTTCTGTTTTTCATTCACCTTTCTGTCTCGCCAGCGTAGCACAGCAGACACTTTAAGGATCGCTTTGTCCGTCTTCGACAATCCGTCTGTCCGTCCGTCCGTCCATCTGTCGGTGTCGTTCGTACGTTCTTGTCGGTGACCGCCTATCCGTCGGTGTCGTCCGTATGTCCCTGTCGGTGCCGTCCGTACGTCCGTCGGGAGTCGCACCCTGATTTATTGAAGCCACGGTAGACCTTCGGGTCAAACGCTTCAAACCTTATTTGAATCTTCCACAAGCGTTTCCCAGCATCTACAAAACTGATTGGCGTAAGATCCATAATTCTGGTTTGGATATTGGCTTGAGTTATGCCCCTTATAATAAGGTTTAACCTACGACTTAACCTGGCTCATAACTTGAGGAAAATTACACCCCTGGCCATGGAATTTGCGGCAGATGATCTTGATATTTTTTCCATATAATATTTTCATCCATTTTTATTTCGATCCCAGTAACTTTGGCATCAGCGTCGACGCCAGTGATTGTGTCCTGGTACAAACCCTTATAGTTGACAATCATTGCTATATTTTTCCTCTCCTTCCTTTGCTTCATCCACCTCACCCCACACCTCCCCCCGGAAGGCCTCAAGCCTGTAAGTGCATGCAGCGAGCATTGTGTGCATCTCTTCCTGCCCTTGAAGACTTCATCTCGATTCGCTGTTGCGATAGACGATCCCGCTCGCTACCGGTGTGGCCTTTTATGTTCGCCTCCTGCCGAAATCATTCTGATGGGAAAGAGTTTGTTTACTCCCACTTGCCTCGCTTGTTTATTCTCTTTCCTGTAATTTCTTTTATTTTTTTTTCTGCCTCGCCACAAGACTTTATCATGTCACATATCCTCGTCTTTCACCGCTGTTCATATTATTTACTTTCGGCTCCATCTATTTCATATGCTCATTTGTCTTTCTACTTTATTCTCCTCTTATCCCCTTTCGTTTATACTTGATTCATCATCGACTCTTGACCTCTGGTTTATTCACTCACTCATGTCTCCAACCTCCTTTGATAAATTCACTCTTGTCTGAACCTCATGATTCATCCATACCTCAGCTCCTGATTCACCTGTGTTAAATAAACCTCGTGATTCATCTGTGTCTGTCTTTCCGCTTCATTCACTTTTTTTCTCTGACCCTTTTTGACGCGTTCCCATTTACCTAATCCTTTTTGGCTTCGCACCTCCTTAGCTTCATATACCCTTTGCGTTGTACCTTATTAGCTTCATTCCTTCACATCTCACCACTTTCAGCTTTATTCCCACTTGTCCCTCACGATCAAGGCTCAGTCCTTCTTCCTTTGTGGGAGTACCGATAGCATCTTGAAACGCCATTATTTGATTGCGTTCTCAAGTGCATCACTCCTTAAAGTGCTCTGTTGTGACGCCTTCATCCACCAACCCTCCCTGTGTCACACTGCATGACACACACACACACACACACCCGTTCCTATACCGAACATACAATGCTAAGCTCTCATTCTATGCTGTCTGTCGTGTACTGCCAGCGGGTTGTCTATCCCCTCTGTTGTCCGTTTTCTAAGTTCTTAGAAACGCTCATCAGTGTCAGCATAATTCAGAGCTTCTTGTCCTTTTCTTATTCTTTTTTTTTTTCTTTTTTTTTTCTCTATCCTTCAGTGGCATGACATAGAGGTATCGTCATTTCCCCCCCACCAAAGCCTCTTTACTTTTTAATCTGTTAAATCTAGTTTTTTTTTTTTTTCATTCTTGTCTCTGAACTATTTGCCTTGCTTTGTCCACGCTTCTCTCTCTCTCTCTCTCTCTCTCTCTCTCTCTCTCTCTCTCTCTCTCTCTCTCTCTCTCTCTCTCTCTCTCTCTCTCTCTCTCTCTCTCTCTCTATCTATCTATCTATCTATCCTTCAGTCACCTCATATGGTATCCTCTTCTCATCCTTGAAATTATACCAAACCTCCCCCCATGTTCATTCATCCTTGTCCTCAACCACCTTAGCTTTACTCCCACTTGTCCTTCATTCTTTTGGTTATCGCTTTGTTTCTCAACCATCCATTGATGCTTTGGTCTCTCTTATCCAATCCATTTCTTCATTCATTCCTGCTTCTAACCTTATTCGCTTCATTCTCTGTTATATAAATCTCATATACTCTCTTCATCCCTGTATTCTCTCTTGTTTCTGTGTTTCTAATCGTTATTTTTGCCTCATCTGTATAATCCTCTTTGATTCATATCCTCGTGTGTCCCTTTCTCTCCTATCCTTCGTCTTCCTCAATCGTTTCAGAATCTCCTGCCCTTCATTCATCATAGGATGCAACCCTCGTCTTGTCGTTCACCCATGTCTGGTCTCCATCCTTCTTCTCCCTTTGCTGTTCCCCGTGTGCGTCAGCCGCGTCTTCCCCAGCTGTGTTTAGGGTTGAGATCTGTGTTTATAACAGCGACACGTGTGTTCGTATGGTAGTGAGGTAACTGTGGCTATGAATCATGGCATTGGGAGAGGTATCTGTTCATGGTAGTCGTGTGTGTGTGTGTGTGATCATGGTAGCGTCTAGTGTCCATGGGAGTGATCGCTGTTCGTTGCAGTGATGTGTGTGTTCATGGTAGTGGCATTGGTCCATGGGAGATGACCTGCGGTCATGGTATTTAGCCGCGTTCTTGGTAATTACGTTGAAGGGGATTGTTTGCCTTCATAACATGATCGTGTATCGTTGTTTGGTAGTGGAGGAATTCGTGATAACGCAATGACAGTCGTGAAACTCGTTCGTGATTGGTGACAACGTATGGTGGCCGGAGTTGGTGGGAAGTGCATTTGTTAACCATAGCAACAGATGTTCTCGGTCGTGAGGTATGTTGATTTGAGCAACAGGTGTTCATTGGGGTTGAACATCTCTTGATTATAGTGACAGGTGTTCATGGCAGTGACTTTTATCAGTCATAACAATATACGTTCATGGTAGTGCTTGTTGTTCATGGTAGTGATTTTTGTTCATGGTAGAGACGTATACTCATGATGCAGACGCAGGTTCATTGTGGTTGCATACGCTCATGGGGTTGAACTTTTTTGTAGCTTGAATGTCTACGCATGAACGTGTGTGTGTGTGTGTGTGTGTGTGTGTGTGTGTGTGTGTGTGTGTGTATGCATACGTAGTACAGACATGATACATATACACAAGGTTATGAAACGGAGAAACTCTAGTGTAAATGTCCCATTCCCTACGCAAGAAGAGTAAACACACACACACACACACACACACACACACACCAGCTGTAGCCAGGTACCCATTTACTGACCGGCTTCGAAGATAGGATGAACACTTGAAATGGGTGTGGGCGGACCATCGTGTCCAGAATTCGAACCCATGAGGGCTCGAACGCATGAGGTGTACGGTGGAGAGGCGTGGGAGGTGTATGGTGGAGATGCTAGGGAGGTGTACGGTGGAGAGGCGTGGGAGGTGTACGGTGGAGATGCTAGGGAGGTGTACGGTGGAGAGGCATGGGAGGTGTACGGTGGAGATGCTAGGGAGGTGTACGGTGGAGAGGCGTGGGAGGTGTACGGTGGAGATGCTAGGGAGGTGTATGGTGGAGAGGCGCGGGAGGTGTATGGTGGAGAGGCGCGCGGGAGGTGTACGTAAGTGTGTCTAATTTGTTTTGACTAGTCATACGATCAGTAACATAGGCCACTGTACCACGGAGTGTGTGTGAGAGAGAGAGAGAGAGAGAGAGAGAGAGAGAGAGAGAGAGAGAGAGAGAGAGAGAGAGAGAGAGAGGGAAAAAAAAGAAAGACTTTAAACGTCATAAAAAGGTGTACATATCCAGAGGACAAATAGATTCAATGGCTTGACTGAATTACACCTTACGATTTCCCTTACATTAAAAACGTAACGCCTTTCGCTGTAAAGGGAAATCATGAATGTTCTCCTGGGTGAAGAAAGTTGTCATTTTTACTTTCTCTCTCTCTCTCTCTCTCTCTCTCTCTCTCTCTCTCTCTCTCTCGTCTCAAAATAAGCATGTGAGAGGGGGAGGCGATGGAAAGGTCCCGTCCCTCCCTCTTTACATTTTATTTGTGACCTCCAGCCTTTTGACACGGCAGTAAAGGGGATAACGTGCTTCATTTCGGCTCCCATGCTTTATCACTGACTTAGATTTTTGAGTTTTATCTTCGTGGAGAGGCTTGGGAGGTGCACGCTGGAGAGGCTAGGGAGATGTGCAGTGGAGAGGCTAGGGAGGTGTACGGTTGAGAGGCTAGGGAGGTGTGCGGTGGAGAGGCTAGGGAGGTGTGCGGTTGAGAGGCTAGGGAGATGTACAGTGGAGAGGCTAGGGAGGTGTACGGTTGAGAGGCTAGGGAGATGTGCGTTGGAGAGACGAGGGAGGTGTACGGTGGAGAGGCTAGGGAGGTGTGCGGTTGAGAGGCTAGGAAGGTGTACAGTGGAGAGGCTAGGGAGGTGTACGGTTGAGAGGCTAGGGAGGTGTACGGTTGAGAGGCTAGGGGGGTGTACGTTGGAGAGGCTAGGAAGGTGTACATTTGTTGAGAGAGAGAGAGAGAGAGAGAGAGAGAGAGAGAGAGAGAGAGAGAGAGAGAGAGAGAGAGAGAGAGATATGCATTGATACCCTAAGCTTGGAGATTCGTGTGCGTATGTGAGGACTTCGAGTGTGGAGTCTTTACATGATGTTGTCTGACATGATGGTGAAATACGATGGGTAGCTATCAGCGAAAATATGTTGATGTAGCAAACAAAGAAAAATTGTTAGAATCTGTGGGAAAGATTATAGAATTGACACAGTATTGATGTTAGAAATGAGAGAAACGATTTTGTTATGGATTTGAAAATATGTTGACTCAAGAAACAAACGCATGAATATTTCCACATTCCTGGGGTTCACTTATGTTTGGTCCTTATGGACTCTCTTTGAGACCCTAGGAGTGTGGGTTAGCTTCGACACCCAGGATGTTGCTTCATCTTGAGACCCAGAAGTGTGAGTTCACTCTGACCCAAGAGGTTGTGTTGAATTTGAGTGCAAGGAATGTTGAGTCGCTCTCAGACCCAATAGCATGGGTGTACTTTAAGACCCAACAGAGTGGGTGTATTTGAAGACCCAACAGTTGGGGGTGTATTTTGAAGACCCAACACTGCGGGTGCCGTTTTAAACCCAACATTGTGGGTGTTCTTTGAGACCGAGCATTGGGTCAGCTGGCAAAGGTATCCCATCATGTTAAACGCTTCACTCTCGGTGACAGTTCTTGAGGGACTTGGAAATTAGGATCAATAGAAACTCTCTCTCTCTCTCTCTCTCTCTCTCTCTCTCTCTCTCTCTCTCTCTCTCTCTCTCTCTCTCTCTCTCTCTCACCCTGATCGCCGTTCCCAGCGTTAGCGACGTAACTCCAGAGCATAAAACAAGGAAAGGCCGCATTCGCCAATACCTAATCTCAAGCTTTCACGCGCTTTGCACCGAAACTACAGCTCCCTATCTATAACCAGGCCCCCCACAGACTTTCCCCATGGTTTTCCCCCTAGCCGCTTCACATGCCCTGGTTCTGCTCATTGACGGCACGTCGACTTCTGTATACCATATCGTGCCAGTTCACTCTGTCCCGTGCACGCCTCTCACCCTCCTGCATGATCAGGCCCGGATCACTCTGAATCACCTTCACTCTATCCTTCCATCTCCAATTTGGTCTCCTCTTTCTTATCACTCCACTTCTGACTTATATATCCTCACTGTCAACCACTTCTCACTCATTCTCTCTCATTAGTCCAAACTATTTCAAACTATATATATATATATATATATATATATATATATATATATATATATATATATATATATATATATATATATTTGGCGCCACTTTTCTAACAAAAATTTACGAATGTTACCCTAGGACCTTATTTCAAGGGGCTCTTGCAGCTCCAAATTTGCATTGCACTCTGTAGCAGGGATAGCATAGACTCTTTTGAAGCGAGAAGTTCTTTAACGAGTCTACTCTGACTCGTCAGCTGACAGAGAGTATGGCCTCGCCAAAGGTAACTTTTTTTCTTGTTGTTGTCACATGAAGCAAGCGAAGCCCATATATATATATATATATATATATATATATATATATATATATATATATAGAGAGAGAGAGAGAGAGAGAGAGAGAGAGAGAGAGAGAGAGAGAGAGAGAGAGAGAGATAGATAGATAGATAGATAGATAGATAGATGTGTGTGTGTGTGTGTGTGTGTGTGTGTGCGTGTGTGTGTGTGTGTAGATACAGATAATGTATATGATTATACATACATACATACATACATTCGCACATACATACATACTCACACCTTCACACATACGAGCCCATGGATATTTAGAGTATGGTGTCTGTGTTGCTAAGCGGTAAGTGAGAAAGTATAAAGATCAGAGGTGGGACAGGACCTAAGGAGAAAAGAATCGTGGAAACTATACAGACCTCATCATTTTCTATAGTATCACAGATTCGAAGCTAGAGTTCACTAGCCAGGAAGGAACCAGGGTATTGTGGTGAGAGATTGTGTGAAATTTGAAATAAATGAGTAGGACCATGGGTACCCCTAGTCTAAAATACGGAGTGAATTTTAAGAAAGAGGGAGGAATGGTTTCATAAAAGAATACGTCAAAAAGCAAAGGAGTTTCAAGATGTGGAGTGGAGGAGATATGGGATACAATCCTGCCAGGCAGGTTTGGCTAAGTTTATATAAAAGAACAAGGAGTGTAGCAGGATGAGGAAGGAGGATCAAAGAGACTTTGATAAGAACATGGGGACGAGGCAGGAGAAAATCCAAAACCTATGCATAAATTGATTGGAAATCCATCGTTAGTTAAGGAGCAGCTAATTAAGCTAAGGGATTCAGAGATAAGAATTGTAGATGATGGTGTAAGGATATGGGAGGAACTGAACAAGAAGCTCAAAAGTTTTTTCATAGTGGAAGGCAATGTAGCCCTATCACCAGTGAGCTGGAGTCGAGAGGAGGTTTTAAGAGTTTTAGAAAGGTTTTAGTAAAAGATGTTCCAAGAACACTAAAAGGATTTGACCCACACAAGGCTCATGGTCTTGATATAATCTCACTCTATGTGCTTAAGATTTGTGCAGATACGCTAAATAAACATACTGAAAGACTGTTCAAGATGTCTCTAGAGCGTAACAAAGTGCCAAGGGGAAACGTCATACCTATATTTATAAGTAAGGAAACAGGGAGCATGAACTGAACTACACAGACTTGTCTTACTGACGAATGTGGTCTGTTGAGGCTCTAGAAAAGATAATCAGAAAGGAAATAGATAATTTGTTCAGAGGAGAAAGTATGTGGGTGAAAGATATAACGGTTTTAGGGACAGAAAGTCTTATATTTCCACGAGAGAGTGAGTTCTGTCTTAGACAGAAGGGAAGACTGGCTGGATCGTTTGTATCTGAACTGCCAAAAACATTTAACACTGCGCCTCAAGGGAGGATGATTAAGAAGACGGATCGCCAGCCAAGAATAAGAAGAAAAAGAAAACTTCTTCGGTGGATAGATCATATACGTGGAATGGAACAATAGACTCCTGCGGCCCAAGGCTTCATCATTTCCATTGGTAGGGAAATGTGGACTTCTTTGGAATGAGAGGTTCTTTGACAAGACTGTAATCGCCGTGATATAGCTTTGTCGTAGATGACTTTCCACTCGCGTTGTAACCTCATGCAGGCGAAATCCTGTAACACACACACACACACACACACACACACACACTTTCTTTCGCTTTTGTGGAAGATCCCAAAGTTTTCCTTCTTCTATGAGGTATGTTATAGTACTGCTCATCCATGAGAAAAAGAGACTGCTTAAACCATTCAGACTGTCACCTGTTTACTCTCACTTCTCCTGTCTCCAAAGTCTTAGAGAGACTGTCCTTAACTCTAGGTTTCTTAAAACAATTAGCATCCCATACCTTACTCTCTGATCCACCAAAACTGGTGTCGCAGTGTTGCGTCTGTTGGTGATCTTATCTCGTATGTGACTCATCCCTGGTCCTCCCACATTCATACATTTTGGTGAAACTTTCGTCCTAACCCTCGACGTCTCCAAAGCATTTAACAGGGCTTAACATAAATCTTTGCTTTCTTGAGTCTCTTCCTTTGGTTGTTCTGCTTCTCTTTGTTCTTTGATGCATAGTGTCCTCTCTGTGATTGTTCCACCGTTGTGGTCGTTCATGGAGCGACATCCTCTTCCCGTCCCGTCATCATTGGTGTCCCCCAGGGTTTTGTCCTGTCACTCTCTCTCTCTCTCTCTCTCTCTCTCTCTCTCTCTCTCTCTCTCTCTCTCTCTCTCTCTCTCAGTGAATGAATGAAATACTTCTCTCTTGTAACACTGTTCATTCTTTAAGCTGATGATTCCACATACTTCGACTCGCTCTCCTTCTCTCTACCTCCAATCTTCGCTGTCTTTCTCCAATATTATCTTTTAACTTCGGACATATGCACCATCTCAGAACGGAAAACAGTAACCTAGTCAAATGTGACAGTATTAAAACAGACCATCGTCTTTATATCTCTATTCAAAGCTTCATAATTTTCCAACTACTGTTTCAAAACACCACAGTTCAACTATGCAATGATGCACACATGTGCGTAACCGTATCCTTCACTCTGTCTTGGATACCCCATTGTACTGTATAGACGCTTCGATCATATTTCCTAGTGAGCAGCTATTTCGTATTTCCAGGGTTTTATATTCCCTAGTATGGAATACTGCTCGCACATCTGGGGCGGCTCTTCGTCCAGCTCTTTATTAACTGGAGTGGAATCAAAAAGCCTTCTGTCCCTTTTAAGTCTTCTGGCATCACCTTTCTCCAACCATCTCTTTCTGTACGCTGCGATGGTATTGCTCTATGATTTTTCTAGGTATCATTTTATCCCTTGTTTTCGTAAGCTGTCTAAACCCTGTCACCGACTCCGAGACTTGGACCCGAGGTACACGGCTGGCTGTTGCTTCCCTCGGTTTCCTTGTGGATGCCGGATACTCGAGAATTGACCTTTATAATACTTCCTTCTCTCGAACAAATTTGTAATTCTCTTCCTGATTTGGTCATTCTTTCTTCGTATAACCTTTTTACCTTCAGTAACCAGCAACACCTATAGAGCATATCCTGATAACCTTACTCTCTTTTTCATATCTTTCACACGATCATGCGTTCACGTCCATTCTCTGGCATTGCACCGAAACCACAGCCTCCTGACCACAACCCAGCCCCCACAGACCTTTCCTTGGTTTCCCTGGTTTGGTCCGCTGCCAACGCGTCGCCTCCTGTATACCACATCGTTACGATTCACTCTTTCCCGTGCATTCTCTTCATTCCTTTTTTTTTTTTAATTTTCCAAAAGAAGGAACAGAGAAGGGGGCCAAGTGAGGATATTCCCTCAAAGGCCCAGTCCTCTGTTCTTAACGCTACCTCGCTTACGCGGGAAATGGCGAATAGTAGAAAAAAAAATAATATATATATATATATATATATATATATATATATATATATATATATATATATATATATATATATATATATATTATACATATTCGCCATTTCCCGCGAGGTAGCGTTAAGAACAGAGGACTGAGCCTTAGAGAGAAAATCCTCACTTGGCCCCCTTCGCTGTTCCCTCTTTTGGAAAAGTAAAGTAAAAACTACTGGGAAGGATTTCCATCCCCCAGCTCCCTCCCCTTTTAGTCGCCTTCTACGACACGCAGGGAATACGTGGGAATTATTGTTTCTCCCCTATCCCCATATATATATATATATATATATATATATATATATATATATATATATATATTCACTGTATTTTCACCGTGTATCGGCCAACATTTCGTGTGCTTTAAGGTCTTCCATGCGATCTATACAGCGTGGGGATGTGCTGAAATATATTCACCTCCCGGGGATATAGATTGCTCGAGATTGTCTTAATGAATATTGAGAAATTCTTCTGTTGTGCCCGACTGAATATTGCCTGGTGGCGCGTTCATTATATTATTGGGTTTAATAATCATATCAGGGACGTGGTAAGAGGATTATCGTCGTCACGGAGTAAGAGATGATATTTATTTGCTTGAGTTGAATTATATATATATATATATATATATATATATATATATATATATATATATATATATATATATATATATATATATATATATATATATATATATATATATATGTGTGTGTGTGTGTGTACCCAGGCAAGTGTGTATGTGTGTATGAGGGACGCAGCGGTCCGTCAAGACAGAGGGAGGGCAGGGTATAGGGGCGGTAAGGGTTAAGGGCAGGGGCAGGGGCGATAAGGGCTTAGGCAGGGGCAAGGGATGCCATCGACAGGGTCCGAGTGATCCACAAGACGAGGAACCAGAAGTTACTCCTCCAACTGCCAGGTTTTGCTGGTGATGATGCTGGTGTTAGGGACTTTCCCCTGGTATTGCTGGTCATTAGGTGGTGGCTTCTGGTAATGCTGCTGGTTATGCTGCCATTAGCCACTGCTGAGGTGAGGTGATGCTTGTGGTACTGTTGCTGGTTATGCTGACTTTAAGTAACTCTGATATTAGGTGATGTTTCTGGTAGTGCCAGTCTTTGATAATGCCCCTGATAATGAAGATATTAGGTGATGGTTTCTGGTAATACTGTTGTTAAAGTTACGCTGAGCCGAGCGTGTGTCGTCCACCAGCGCCAGGGAGCCTGGTGATGTAGGAGGGAGTGAAGATGGAAGGCGAGCCACAACCAGCTACAGCTGATGTCAGGTGTGGAAGGCCGCGATGTTCAGGTGAACACCACCTAGCACCAGCGAGAGGCTCTCCCTGCCATATAGTTCGCTGGATGACTGGCGAGGGAGGGAGCTCCTCTCCCCTCCTTGACGGGTGGCTGCACCTGCACAATATAATACAGCGACCCTCACACCCATAGTCACTTGAGCTGCCACGCAGCTCTGGTTAATACCTCACCACTGCCACACTTGATGGGGTTAAACATCCATACAGGACAGGAGGAGGGCCGCCGCGCTTGTTGCTTGTTCTGCTTGCTTCCTTACCTGTTCTTGTCATCATACAACGTCTCGTACGTTAGCATGACACGTCTCCCTGTACCCCTAAACCTCCTGCAAACCATCCCCTCCCTCCCCATTACTCTCCCTCCTTCTCTTCACCTCACTCCTCTCCTCTTCCTCCAGCTAGTGCTACCAACACCACACCATCACCCCTTCCTTTTTCTTATCCTGCTTCCTCATTACATTTTCTTCCTCCTCTTTCTTCCCTTCTAATTCTTCTTCCCTTCTGATTCTTCTTCCCTTTTTCTTCTTTCTCCACTTCTCTCATTACTTATTGTGTTCTCCATCTAAATACAAGGTTAACGCGCTGCCAACTCTAGTCTTGAGACGGGGATTCGATCCCTGCACTTAGGAATATGTCATTCATTACCTGTGTCATGTCACAAGCCACTGAGTCCCTCCCTCTCGTCAGTCCAGGATCTGGACTGACCAGACCCCCAGTCCGTCTCGTTGGGGAGAACGAAGCGACAAGGGACACAGGAGATGGCGGAAGAGTTTTGTCTGAGCTTGGAAATTAAGCATATTTTTTACGTAATTAATGGAAAGACAAGTTAATGACACTGGTTGTTTATTTCTGAATGAGCTATTTTCTTCGCCACTCCGTTACAAACCTTTTGACTTCTTTAAAAGGTTATGAAATGCCGCTTCACCTGAGCCTGACGTGACGACTTATGAGGCTAAAGGTGCGACCTTTGAGCCTGACGGTACGACCTTTGAGCCTCACGGTACGACCCTTGAGAGTGACGGTACGACCCTTGAGAGTGACGATACGACCCTTGAGAGTGACGGTACGACCCTTGAGAGTGACGGTACGACCCTTGAGAATGACGGTACGACCCTTGAGAGTGACGATACGACCCTTGAGAATGACGCTACGACCCTTGAGAATGACGCTACGACCCTTGAGAGTGACGATACGACCCTTGAGAGTGACGGTACGACCCTTGAGAGTGACGATACGACCCTTGAGAGTGACGGTACGACCCTTGAGAGTGACGGTACGACCCTTGAGAATGACGCTACGACCCTTGAGAATGACGCTACGACCCTTGAGAGTGACGATACGACCCTTGAGAGTGACGATACGACCCTTGAGAGTGACGGTACGACCCTTGAGAGTGACGATACGACCCTTGAGAGTGACGGTACGACCCTTGAGAGTGACGGTACGACCCTTGAGAGTGACGGTACGACCCTTGAGAATGACGCTACGACCCTTGAGAGTGACGGTACGACCCTTGAGAGTGACGATACGACCCTTGAGAGTGACGGTACGACCCTTGAGAGTGACGGTACGACCCTTGAGAATGACGCTACGACCCTTGAGCCTGACGGTACGACTCTTGAGAGTGACGGTACGACCCTTGAGAGTGACGATACGACCCTTGAGAGTGACGGTACGACCCTTGAGAGTGACGGTACGACCCTTGAGAATGACGCTACGACCCTTGAGCCTGACGGTACGACTCTTGAGAGTGACGGTACGACCATTGAGTGACGGTACGACTCTTGAGCCTGACGGTACGACCCTTGAGAGTGACGGTACGACCCTTGAGCCTGTCGGTACGACCTTTCTTGTCCATAGTGTGTGCGTATTTCCGTTGGGTACGATGGCGGGGGGGCCTCTGACCTGACCTTTGAAGGTTAGGTCAATAGCCAGGCTATCATACCCAATGGTCGTACCGTTAGCATCCAAGGGTTTAATTGTTCTCCTCTTATAATCTGTCAATTATTTGGACATAAAACAAGGGATGAATCCTTTCCGAAAATTTATCTTTTTAACATCAAGTATAAAGGAGCAAATGTTATTTTTCCCCCCCCCCACATACTGGACGAATGTAATTATTACTTCGTGTTAATGTCTGCCATCCAGAATCGCACTGACACAAGATACGCTGACATCGGTGAAATTATCTCTTTATTTTTATGTAGGATTCGTACCGTGTGAAAAAGACATTTGTTTTTATCAGCCTAAACTGATGGAACATATGACACGACCCATTATTACTAAAAACCTGAGGCCATGGCTAAATTAGTGTCGTAATTGCGAAAGCAGCTTGAAATTAATCAATTAGGAAAATATGTTGCATACATAAGTTTATGATACGCTCGCTGTTTGTCTTGGACAATCTCATGTTTACCAGATGGCGTCCTAGCTTCGTCTCTTCGATGTATATCTACTGACTGTTATATTTCTCTCTTGTGTCTCCCCTGATGATGTGATTATTACACGAAAGTGCACTTGGGAACTTATCATGTTTCATTTTCCCCGTGGACTCGTAGGAAAAAAAAATATGTATATATATATATATATATATATATATATATATATATATATATATATATATATACACGTATATGTATATGCTATTAATATCATTAATTACCAGAGGAATTATTTAATGAGAGTCTTGGTGTTAATTCAGGACCCTTCTGGTGTCTCATGCAACATAATCCTGCGTTCTTTCCAGCAGTTGGAAAATGCAGACTCCTTTGACGTGAGGAGCCTTTTAAGATACTGTCAGTAGTACTCCCGCTGGTACAGCCTCGTCAAAGGTGACTCTTCATTCGCGGTGTAACCTAATCTCCGCTCACGAGTCCAGTTCGGAGGTGGCGCCTGTTATTCAACCAGTATCAGCGCACCTGTGGCATATCTCGAGGACCGTGAGTCCCCAAACTTTAATGCTAACCGGCTCAAGGTCTGTCTCCCAAATGCCATCGTTTTCCCTTGTTTCGCCGACTACGCTCCTAGTTCTATAAATGCTGTAAGTTTCTGCGACTTGTCTAAACTCCTGTCATAAGGCCGTGACCTCCTCTCACCTGCAAGCCGAGATCCTCTACCTAAGGGATTTCATCGTCACCATACGGATAGTTGAGGGGATTGAAGTCCTCACGTTCCCTGTTCTCGATGATTTTGAGCAAGTTCTCTCCCACCCTCCTCATACTCCTGACAGCTATGACCACCTTCCTGAAGTTTTGCATCTGATTTCCACCTCTAATCCATCGAGCAGTAGCTACACGAACTCTCCTTTGGCACCTCATCAGAGCTGACTGAATGAATTGCGAAAATTCTTCCCTGACTTTCCTTGGGTAGATTAGTGTCTCGTATGTGACGATGCTTCTGTCCCTGCCGAATGCATAGCAGAGGTTACTGTTTGCGGGAATGGTAGCACTTAATCCCTCTGCCTCCGAGATGAACACTTTTTCCAATCCTCGGTTCATCCGTTCCTGTTCTGAGACTATTCAAGGCAAGGGATCAAGCCTCCGACTCCCAGTATTTATTACATTGAAAGTACATTATTGGTGTGGAGGGAAAGCGTTCCTTTAATCAAAGAAAGTGCGATAACCTCTCCTCTTCATCCACTCATAGGTCTTTCTGGTCTTGAGCTAAGGACAATCTTAATAGCTTCTGTCGCTCCACCTTTCCTTCACTTCTCCGTTCTGACGGTACTGTAGCTGTCTCTGCTATAGACAAAACAACCCTCTCTGGTTTCCTTTCTCCTCTAATCCTACCCTGAATGATTCTAATATTCCTTCAACCCCTGATGCTCCTCTTACTAATCTTATGCCCCTCCCCGTAATCTCTTTTCAAACTGTCCGATAAGTGCTTCGCTCTCTCTAGACAGAAACAAGGCTTATGGATCTAACGGCATCCATCCCCGTGTACTGAAAGTGTGGTTCCGTACTTGTTGCACCTGTGCTTGCTCGTCTATTCCATTTCTCTTTAAAAACCAGCACTTTTTCTTCTTTTTGGAAGCACACGTTGGTACATCCCATCCCGAAGAACGGTGTCCGTTCTAACCTCTTTAGCTATCGTCCTGTTTCTTTGACATCTACTATTTCCAAAGTCTTTGACTCCCTCCTCAACTCCCATACCCTAAATATTTTGAATCACCATCTTCTCACCTCTCACTGGTATGGCTTCCGTAAGGTGAGATCCACCGTTGATATCCTTTCTTATCTGACTGATGTCTGGTCATCATCCATGAAAGATTTCTGGAAATCGTATGTAGCTGCCCTTGACATATCCAAAGCTTTTGACAGGATGTGGCATCGGGATCTCACCTCTAAGCTGCTCCCTATTTTGGCTTCCCTTCCTCACTTTACTCCTTGATATCTAGGTTCCTCTCCGGCCGATCTGTGTCCGTAGCTTTGATGGATCCGCCCCTTCCATTTTTTCCATCCGCAGCGGTGTTCCTCAAGGGTCTCTACTGTCTCCTGCACTTTTTCTCCCTTTTTTATTTATCAATGATTACTTTCTTCTACAGATAACTAAATGCATTCATATGCTGACGACTGGACATTGGATTCCTTCATATCCTTCAGTTCTGCTTCTTCTCACTTGATCTGCATCTCGTCTCGACTCAGCCTCCTTATTAAACTCAGATTTTGGACCGGGTATCTCACTAGGATTGAAGAGATCTGGTTAAGTTTAATGCCTCCAAAACCCAGTTTTTGCCCATCTCTCTGTCAAAAATCCACACAACTTTCCTCTCTCCTTTGCTGGATCTTTTTTTTTTTCGCCGCTTGACCCGATGAACATACTTGGTATTACTGTAATATCCACACTGTCATGGAGACCCACATTACGGAAATAGCTAAGTTCTGCCTCCAAGAAACTGGGAGTCCTGTTTAGAAGTCAACATTACTTTTCTTCTGAATGTTTTTTCCGTTAATGCAAAGGATTGATCCGTCCTTGTAAGAATATTGTTTACCCATCTGGGATTGCTCTGGCCGTACATTCTTACTTGACCGTGTTGAGTCGAAAGCGGTCCGACTTATCAACTTTCCCTCGCTGACTTCGAAAATTAACCCAACTTGACCTACTCCACAATGTTGCTTCACTTTCTCTCTTCTACAGTGTATTACTTTGGTTTGTTTTTTCTCCCCCAGAGCTGGCTGCTTGTGTGCCCCCACCACTAGGCAGAACACACGATTCTGGGTATGCTGCTGCGTCGCATGACCACTGTGTGGTCGTTGGCAACTCAAGGGTGGGCCGTTTTGATAACTGTGTCTTTCCCTACGCCTGAAAGCTTTAGAACTCTACTCTCTCATGTCTTTTCCAATAGCTACGACCTGGCACATTTCAAAAGATAGGGGTGTCACGTCCTCCGAAATTCGTAAATACTTTTCCTTGTCTCTTCTTTCTCCTCTTTCATTAACGTCCTTATATATTCACATAGGTTCGGCCCTTATGTATATAAGTGAATGAATGAAATAAAGAACGGTTTATTGAATTCAGACAACCATTCGGACGATAAATACACAGTTGAGTAATTACATCATACAGGGTTCATAATGGTATCTAGTTAATTCATCACACAAGAGCTGACTATCAACTTAGTATTGGACACTTGTACGCTTTGGATAAGCACCTGAGTTGGGTTTTCTCTACATAGTACAGGAAGCTCTACCGAGCAAATCGTGTGGTTTACCATCATGCATTTAGTGGTGAGTCGTTGAAAATTACGCTATGGTCAGTTACATATTGATGCAGTGCAGTAGTGTTACGTTGACGTACGTTGTGTACTTAATGATGAACATCTATGTTATGAGTATTTTCACAGTGGTTGCGTTATAGTAATATAGAAGTTGACGTACACATAAGTATGGGGAAGACTAAGTCATTGCTAGTTTAGCTGTGCACTTACTTGTTCATGGATTGTTTATGATATTTGCAATAGCAGGTATGGAACACTTCTTGTATCAGTATAAGCATCTGGTTGGTGCAAGGTCATTGTGGTGACGGACGTCGGTCAGGCTATCGCCCCCTTGACCCTCGAGGATATTGTTACTGTGGTCAGCTGGGTCACACCTCCAACGGTCGCTATGGTCAGCTGGGTCACACCTCCAGCGGTTGATGTGGTTAGCTGGGTCACATCTCCAATGGTCGCTGTGGTCAGCTGGGTCACATCTCCAACGGTCGCTGTGGTCAGCTGGGTTACATCTCCAACGGTCGCTGTGGTCAGCTGGGTTACACCTCCAGCAGTCGCTGTGGTCAGCTGGGTTACATCTCCAACGGTCGCTGTGGTCAGCTGGGTCACACCTCCAGCGGTCGCTGTGGTCAGCTGGGTCACACCTCCAGCGGTCGCTGTGGTCAGCTGGGTCACACCTCTCGCTGTGGTCAGCTGGGTCACACCTCCAGCGGTCGCTATGGTCAGCTGGGTCACACCTCCAGCGGTCACTGTGGTCAGCTGGGTCACAACTCCAGCGGTCGGAGGGCCGAAGAACACATCAGTGTCAGGTCTTGTGCACTGAAGCGGCAGCATCTCCAACATAGGCCGCTCGAGAAAACTGTATACAAGTGAGTTTCTGGCTCACCGCTTCACTGGTAAAGTTATCTAAGATCTATAACTCATTCACGATCAAAGTCATTGGAAGGTGGACACTCACTCGTGTGAAGGTGGTAGGATTGTTAGCCATTATCAGTTATTTTTCATTATTCACTCGAGTATTCATTTCTCGTCGACTTTACGTTTTGAACACAAACTCGTGATTTAGATTTTATGACGAAGCGTTTGGATTAAAGTCTATTCTCTATTCTCTAGCAACTTAAGTTGATTTTCAAAGTAATGATTCATCAAGAGAGTTTCATTATTCCCTCATTACCATACATGGGTATGTTTGAAGGAATAGTGGTTCCAACAATGTTGTATGGTTGCGAGGCGTGGGCTATGGATAGAGTTGTGCGCAGGAGGATGGATGTGCTGGAAATGAGATGTTTGAGGACAATGTGTGGTGTGAGGTGGTTTGATCGAGTGAGTAACGTAAGGGTAAGAGAGATGTGTGGAAATAAAAAGAGCGTGGTTGAGAGAGCAGAAGAGGGTGTTTTGAAGTGGTTTGGGCACATGGAGAGAATGAGTGAGGAAAGATTGACCAAGAGGATATATGTGTCGGAGGTGGAGGGAACGAGGAGAAGAGGGAGACCAAATTGGAGGTGGAAAGATGGAGTGAAAAAGATTTTGTGTGATCGGGGCCTGAACATGCAGGAGGGTGAAAGGAGGGCAAGGAATAGAGTGAATTGGAGCGATGTGGTATACCGGGGTTGACGTGCTGTCAGTGGATTGAATCAAGGCATGTGAAGCGTCTGGGGTAAACCATGGAAAGCTGTGTAGGTATGTATATTTGCGTGTGTGGACGTATGTATATACATGTGTATGGGGGGGGGGTTGGGCCATTTCTTTCGTCTGTTTCCTTGCGCTACCTCGCAAACGCGGGAGACAGCGACAAAGTATAATAAATAAAAAATAATATATATATATATATATATATATATATATATATATATATATATATATATATATATATATATATATATATACACTCTAGCCTAAGCCAGGTACCCAGTTTGATGACCAACCTTTAGGAAAGGATGGACAGCTGGGTTGGCTGTGCACCGACTCTTGCAGCGAGGACTCGAACCTATGTGCTCGCTCGGTCCAAGACGACCCGTGCAAGCATCACGGTCAGCAACGTTACTCGTTATACCACGATGAAGTCACACACACACACACACACACACACACACACACACACACACACACATATATATATATATATATATATATATATATATATATATATATATATATATATATATATATATTCCTATGAGTCCACGGGGAAAGTGAAACACGATAAGTTCCCAAGTGCACCTTCGTGTAATAATCACATCATCAGGGGAAACACAAGAGAAATGTAACAGTCAGTTGATATACATCGAAGAGACGAATCTAGGACGCCATGTTTACCAAATATCAACTGACTTATATTTCTCTCGTTTCTCCCCTGATGATATGATTATTACACGAAAGTGCACCTGGGAACTTATCGTGTTTCATTTTCCCCGTGGACTCATAGGAATATACTTGATCACGCGTAAAATTGTGATCCTTTCCAATATATATATATATATATATATATATATATATATATATATATATATATATATATATATATATATATATTGGAAAGGATCACAATTTTGCACGTGATCAAGTATATTCCTATGAGTCCACGGGGAAAATTTTCCCCGAGGATTCATAGGAATATATATGTATATATATATATATATATATATATATATATATATATATATATATATATATATATATATCTTTTTTTTTATACTATTCGCCATTTCCCGCGTTTGCGAGGTAGCGCTAAGAACGGAGGACTGGGCCTCAGAGGGAAAATCCCCACCTGGCCCCCCTCTCCGTTCCTTTGGAAAAAAAAAAAAAAAACGAGAGGGGAGGATTTCCAGCCACCCGCTCCCTCCCCTTTTAGTCGCCCTCTACGACACGCAGGGAATACGTGGGAAGTATTCTTTCTCCCCTATCCCCAGGGATATATATATATATATATATATATATATATATATATATATATATATATATATATATATATATATATATTTATTTATTTATTTATTTTGCTCTGTCGCCGCCTCCCACGTTAGCGAGGTAGCGCAAGGAGACAGATGAACGACACGCCTATACATCCCAACGTACACACATATATACACACACAGACACACACACACATACACATGTACACAATTCATATATATATATATATATATATATATATATATATATATATATATATATATATATATATATATGTATGTATGTAACTTTATAAACTCTGAATGGTGTTCAAGGTTATGTTTCTCGCCAACAGTCGGTCTGGAAGTTTCTTTAAATGTTAAAGTACATAAGTTTGTGACGAAGGTCAGGAGTAGCCATAGATAAATCATGGGTCAATATGTCCATCTTCAAGTTGGCTGTGACCCGAGAAGGACCTAATACTTTCTGAAAACCTTATCAGAAGCCTCATGATGCAGAATTGATTGTACTCTGATCAGGTGTTTATTCAGTCGCAAAACCATAAAGAAACCGCATAACCGAATTGTGTAATTTTGATAATGATTTGATGACATAACCAGGTAAATAACTGAAAGAGAAATCCATGAAAATACCCCGATCAAAACCTTTAAAACTAGTCGCTGATGAACAGGAACTCATATATCACACAAACTGCGTCTCGTCAGAGAGAGGGACGAAGAGGAGAGCGGTACAGTGGCATCTGTCTTGACCCAGTATCCCAGTCTGCCTCACGCTCACGATTTTTTCAGATACGTTTAGCAGCGCTTACAGAGGCCTGGCCTTAGGAATGTGTTGGGGTCTGTTTATTGCCTTTCTTTATTCATAAAGGGGTAACTCTCCGTCGTAAAGGGGTAACTCTCCGTGGTAAAAGGGTAACTTTCCTTCGTAAAAGGCGTAACTCTCCATCCTAAAGGGGGTAACTCTCCATCGTAAAGGGGTAACTCTCAATCGTAAAGGGGGTAACTTTCATACGTAGAGGGGTAACTCTCCGTCGTAAAGGGGGTAACTCTCCATCGTAAAGGGGGTAACTCTCCATCGTAAAGGGGGTAACTTTCATACGTAGAGGGGTAACTCTCCGTCGTAAAGGGGGTAACTCTCCATCCTAAAGGGGGTAACTCTCCATCGTAAAGGGGTAACTCTCAATCGTAAAGGGGGTAACTTTCATACGTAGAGGGGTAACTCTCCGTCGTAAAGGGGGTAACTCTCCATCGTAAAGGGGGTAACTCTCCATCGTAAAGGGGGTAACTCTCCATCGTAAAGGGGGTAACTCATACGTAGAGGGGTAACTCTCCGTCGTAAAGGGGGTAACTTTCATACGTAAAGGGGTAACTCTCCATCGTAAAGGGGGTAACTATCCATCGTAAAGGGGTAACTCTCCATCGTAAAGGGGGTAACTCTCCATCGTAAAGGGGGTAACTCTCATACGTAGAGGGGTAACTCTCCGTCGTAAAGTGGGTAAATCTCCTTTGTAAAGGCGTTACTCTCCGTCGTAAAGGGGGGTAACTCTCATTCGTAAAGGGGTAACTTTCCTTGATCGATTTATTTAATAAGCATTGTTTTACTTACATCTGTGTAAGTGTGTCTCATGTTTCTTCACGATGTTATCATGGTTTTGTTTACGAAAGTGAAGGAGAGGAGAGAGAGATTTACAACTGAGTGAAAACTGTGTTGATTGGCAGATGAGAAAGGAGTGGAGAGAGGCTGTTCGTGTAAATGTAACCTCGCCTTCGTTGAAGTACTGTCGTGTATAGATTTGTAATCACTGGTCAACATAATTTTTTTTACTGAGTTCTGATGAAAATTCATGTTCATGGATGTCTGTGTATATGTGCTTGTGTTTATTTACCTGCTTGGCTTTGTATGTGTCTGTGCACATATGGGTTCTTACTTCTGGATGTACGTGTAAGTTTGAATGTGTGTGTGTGTGTGTGTGTGTGTGTGTTACGGGGAGAGATTTTTAAACTCGTGTCGCCCCGTCTCTTAACCTTGTATACATACATATACCATATCTTTACCACTTTATGTCATTAAACAGAGATACCCATATATCGCCCAGACACGAGAGGGGGATAAACACCTGGGATGGATGTGGGCCGACTGTTTCAGTCAGAATTCGCACCCTTGCGGGTCTGACCCCGGACTGACACTTGTTGATTTATTGTCAATGACGCTAAACGCTACATCAGGGATGCCCTTGTGTTTGCGTCTGTCTGTCTGTCTCTGTCTTGTGTGTGTGTGTGTGTGTGTGTGTGTGTGTGTGCGTCTTTTACCTTTGTTTGTCTGTTTATTTTGTTCTTTCATCCGTCAGTGGCCATGTATCAGTGCCTTCATGTGGTTAGGCTTGCGTACGCGGATGCTCATACGCAACTATTTCACGCACGGATGTGAACGTGACCACATATTATCACCACCTCTAGCTGCCGCTGGCCTCCTGCCCAGGCAGAAACGGGAGACGGGACTGGTCCTCCGGTAACACAAGAAGATAACACCTTCCTGCTGTAAGCGGATTATCCTTCGTCCGCAGCCAGGAAGAGTATTATTACCCCCTCCTGTATCTTACCCATCCTCACTCTGTCTTGACCAGTGAGTGAGTGCGCGAGGAGATGAATATTGTTTCTATATATATATATGTGACACACAGGGTGGTTGAAACGTCATTCTCTCCTAGTCCTGACGCCAGCCACAGAGGTATGTGTGTGTATATATATATATATATATATATATATATATATATATATATATATATATATATATATATATATATCCCTGGGGATAGGGGATTAAGAATACTTCCCACGTATTCCCTGCGTGTCGTAGAAGGCGACTAAAAGGGGAGGGAGCGGGGGGCTGGAAATCCTCCCCTCTCACTTTTTTTTTCTTTTTTTTTTAATTTTCCAAAAGAGGGAACAGAGAAGGGGCCCAGGTGAGGGTATTCCCTCAAGGGCCCAGTCCTCTGTTCTCAACGCTACCTCGCTAATGCGGGAAATGGCGAATAGTATGAAAGAAAAAGAAAAAGAAATATATATATATATATATATATATATATATATATATATATATATATATATATATATATATATATATACTCTGGCCTTCGTTATGGTATCATTCTTATCGTTTCTACACGTGCTGGGGACAGCATAGTTGCCAGACCAGGGGTATACTATACGTGACATGTACAGAACACACTGGTAATATGGTAATATCTTTTAACATCTATACATACGTATACATATAAATGTATACTTATGTACGTATACCGTATCATACGTTCCTGAAAGAGGAATGACTTCTGTGGGGTTCCTGCAGCGCTCAGGAAGGCGACGACGTCCGCCGAGTGCGACCACAGGTCAGGAACTGTGGTAACGGATAAACTAGGGAATTACCGAGCGGTACTTGTTCACTGTCTTCAGTGTGGTAGTTTGCATCCTGAGCATGAAAGTGGGGGGGTGGGTGATCTTGAGATGAATCTGTGTCTGTCATGCTGGAGAGACGGAATACCAGGAGGGAAAGGAAAACCTATCTATGTATGGTGAATGCAGTTTCAGAAGGAGAGCGTGTCTGGTGGAGAAGTGTTGGAAGACTGGGTTGGGAAGGGCGATTGTTTATTGCTTGTCATGTCATTTCGGTGTGTGTGTGTGTGTGTGTGTGTATGTATGTATTGTCAGTGTCGTGTTTGACAGACGGGGAGAGTTGGGGGGGGAACTGTGGGTATTAAGGTTGCCAAAGTGTGTTGTAGGGATGACGGTGAGTTTTGTATTGGGACATAGGGGTTGATGGTTGGTTAGAGTGTGGTTTGAATGGGAAGAGTTTGATGATTTTGCAAAGAATCGAATACCAGGCAAATGAAGATGGGATCGTACTATGTGTATCTTTGTTTCGGTGTTCAGTTAATTGATGTTTCTGATTGCTTGGCAGCCGGTAATTGTTCTGAATGCTCCTCTTGTTTGGTGTGCATCTTCAGTATATTTGCTTTTCACACACACACACACACACACACACACACACACACACACACACACACACACACACCTCCATGGTGTAGTGCTTAGCTTTACTGACTATAGATGGGCACTGGCCAGCCCGGGGTTGGGCCTGCATGGGTTCGAGCTTTGGACGTGATAGTTGGCCCCACATTCAACCCCTGGTGCTCATTCTTCCCTTGGGTTGGCTGATAAATGGGTTACTGGCTTAGGCTAGGGCGTATGTGTGCTTATATACAAAGGAGTAAAGATATGATGCATATATACAAAGTTGAAACGGGTTAACACGAGTGTAGATTTCATTCTCCCCGTGACACACAAAGAGCAAATACCTATGTATGGTATATATATATTTCTTTCTTTTTCTTTCATACTATTCGCCATTTCACGAGTCAGCGAGGTAGCGCCAAGAACAGAGGACTGGGCCTTTGAGGGAATATCCTCACCTGGCCCCCTTCTCTGTTCCTTCTTTTGGAGAAAAAAAAAAAAAAAAAAAAAAAACGAGAGGGGGGGGGGGGGGATTTCCAGCCTCCTGCTCCCTAACCTTTTAGTCGCCTTCTTCGACACACAGGGAATACGTGGGAAGTATTTTTTCTTCCCTATCCCCAGGGATAGGGTTTCGGTGCATTATACATGACAGCTAGAGACTGAGTGTGAACGAATGTGGCCTTTGTTGTCTTTTCCTAGCGCTACCTCGCGGACATGCGGGGGGGAGGGGGTTGTTATTTCATGTGTGGCGGGGTGGCGATGAGAATGAATAAAGGCAGACAGTATGAATTATGTACATTTGTATATATGTATATGTTTGTGCTAGTATATATATGCATACGTTAAGATGTATAGGTATGTATATTTGCGTGTGTGGACGTGTATGTATAAACATGTGTATATGGGTGGGTTGGGCCATTCTTTCGTCTGTTTCCTTGCGCTACCTCGCTAACGCGGGAGACAGCGACAAAGCAAAATAAAAATTATATATATATATATATATATATATATATATATATATATATATATATATATATATATATATATATATATATTTCTTTCTTTTAAACTATTCGCCATTTCCAGCATTAGCGAGGTAGCGTTAAGAACAGAGAATGGGCCTTTTTTGGAATATCCTCACCTGGCCCCCTCTGTTCCTTCTTTTGGAAAAAAAAAAAAAAGAGAGGGGAGGATATTATATATATATATATATATATATATATATATATATATATATATATATATATATATATATATATATATATATATATATATTACCAACTGCGTGAGGTTACTCCACGGGTGAAAAGGCACCTTTGGCGAGGCTGTATCACTGGGAAAACATTCCTGTCAGAAAACTTCTGACGTCAAAAAAGTTCATTATTTCCTGGCTACTGGAAGTAACGCAGCCTTGGAGCTGTTGGAACTTCTGGAAAAGATGACTTTTCACCCACGGTGTAACTTCGAGTAGGCGAAGTCCGATAACAATTGTATATATATATATATATATATATATATATATATATATATATATATATATATATTTTCTTTATATATATATATATATATATATATATATATATATATATATATATATATATATATATATATATATATATATATATTCCTTCCTTCTTCCTTCAAACCATTCGCCATTTCCCGCATTAGCGAGGTAGCGTTAAGAACAGAGGACTGAGCCTTTGAGGGACTACCCTCACCTGGCCCAATTCTCTGTTCCTTCTTTTGGAAAATTAAAAAAAAAAAAAAAAAAAAAAAAAAAAAACAAGAGGGGAGGATTTCCAGCCCCCCGCTCCCTCCCCTTTTAGTCGCCTTCTACGACACGCAGGGAATACGTGGGAAGTATTCTTGCTCCCCTATCCCCAGGGATATATATATATATATATATGTGTGTGTGTGTATATATATATATTAGTGTAAGGTGGGAGCAGGTTTTCTCTAATACACATAGTGTTAGATACAACTTTTTGTACAGTTGTTGATCTTCTTTCTTATGTTTTCTCAGTTTCTCAGTATTATTCTATCATCAGGTGGGTGCCCAAACACCCCTTGTCCGAAGTTCCTTATATATTCATTCAAGCTTTCGCTTTCACAGTGGCATCCTCAGGAATCGACAAGAGGAGAAAAAAACTGGGTGACAAAACTTGCATAAGTAAGACGCAGACAATATAAAAACACAGTACATAGCACATAAAAGTAAGGAAAAACACTAAACAAATTAACAGCCTCGTGAAGGGTTGTACAATCTAGTACAGCATATGGAAACATAACAGTAGAAAAACTTAGTTGTTCAAAAACAGAACATTATTACACTAGATAGGAGTATAGAAAGTCCATCACTAGATACACTAAGAAGGGCCAAGTGAGACCGTTATTGTCCGGTTGTGGAGCTGAGGTCAGGTTGGGCTCGTCTGATTCTCTCAGACCACGTTCCTGACGCCCAGCAGTAGGATCGTGCTCCCAACGTCCACTATTGGCGGACTCGGTAGCTTGTGGTGGGTCAGTGACAATGTCCCGTCCGTCTATGTGGTATTGGCAGGGTTATCAAAGAGCTGTATGGCGTTGGTCCTGTTTGTCTGGATGTTGATGACAGTTGCTTTCTCTTTAATATGAATGGCTTCTAATATCTGTAGTCTCCTCTGATCACTGTAACTAGTAACGATTCTAGTGTTATTCACTATAATCTTCCTCGTTCGTCTCGTTCCATGCTTTTGTTCAAGATGTTGTTTGATTCCACCTTCTTGTAAGTGGAGCGAGAGGCGACAGCTCAGGGAGCAGGTTGTATGTTCAGTGTAGTTTATTGTGGGTGGGACTGACAGTCCCCAATACTGCGTCGGTACTCATACACCACACCGGTACGATTCAAACTTCCAGAGCGACCTACCATATATATATATATATATATATATATATATATATATATATATATATATATATATATATTTTTTTTTTTTGCTTTGTCGCTGTCTCCCGCGTTTGCGAGGTAGCGCAAGGAAACAGACGAAAGAAATGGCCCAACCCACCCCCATACACATGTATATACATACGTCCACACACGCAAATATACATACCTACACAGCTTTCCATGGTTTACCCCAGACGCTTCACATGCCCTGATTCAATCCACTGACAGCACGTCAACCCCGGTATACCACATCGATCCAATTCACTCTATTCCTTGCCCTCCTTTCACCCTCCTGCATGTTCAGGCCCCGATCACACAAAATCTTTTTCACTCCATCTTTCCACCTCCAATTTGGTCTCCCACTTCTCCTCGTTCCCTCCACCTCCGACACGTATATCCTCTTGGTCAATCTTTCCTCACTCATTCTCTCCATGTGCCCAAACCATTTCAAAACACCCTCTTCTGCTCTCTCAACCACGCTCTTTTTATTTCCACACATCTCTCTTACCCTTACGTTACTTACTCGATCAAACCACCTCACACCACACATTGTCCTCAAACATCTCATTTCCAGCACATCCATCCTCCTGCGCACAACTCTATCCATAGCCCACGCCTCGCAACCATACAACATTGTTGGAACCACTATTCCTTCAAACATAGCCATTTTTGCTTTCCGAGATAATGTTCTCGACTTCCACACATTCTTCAGGGCTCCCAGAGTTTTCGCCCCCTCCCCCACCCTATGATCCACTTCCGCTTCCATGGTTCCATCCGCTGCCAGATCCACTCAAAGATATCTAAAACACTTTACTTCCTCCAGTTTTTCTCCATTCAAACTTACCTCCCAATTGACTTGACCCTCAACCCTACTGTACCTAATAACCTTGCTCATATTCACATTTACTCTTAACTTTCTTCTTTCACACACTTTACCAAACTCAGTCACCAGCCTCTGCAGTTTCTCACATGAATCAGCCACCAGCGCTGTATCATCAGCGAACAACAACTGGCTCACTTCCCAAGCTCTCTCATCCCCAACAGACTTCATACTTGCCCCTCTTTCCAAAACTCTTGCATTCACCTCCCTAACAACCCCATCCATAAACAAATTAAACAACCATGGAGACATCACACACCCCTGCCGCAAACCCACATTCACTGAGAACCAATCACTTTCCTCTCTTCCTACACGTACACATGCCTTACATCCTCGATAAAAACTTTATATATATATATATATATATATATATATATATATATATATATATATATATATATATATTGGAAAAGATATTGAGAGACCTGGTAGAGGAGAGTGTTGGAAAATGGCAATATAGTTTTCAGGGAAACAGAGGGACTTTTGACCTATTATTTGCCCAGAGAATACTGGTTGCACAATAATGGGAATGGATATTGAGGACCATATTGCAGTTATGAAAGACCTCAATAAAAGGCTTTTGATCATGTGCCAAAGAAACTCGCTTGAGGAATGCACATTGTGATGTACGTGGAGGTGTCCTGTGCGCCACCATGAACACGTTCCACCCATGTGGACATACGGTGAAATCTGACCGAGGGAGAGGGAAATGTGATGTATGGGAGTGGTGAGGGTAGGGCGGTGTGGCCTCACCACTCGGTGTTCATTCTGTTCGTGGAAGATATCATGAAGAATATGTATAATGACAGTAGTACATATTTCAACTTTCGTTTATACTGGTGACGTCGTTTGGGTATCAAGAAAGCAATGAAGATGTGCAGGATGCATTAGATAGATGACATTATGGCCTGGTAGAGAAGGTGAATGACATAGCTGAATGTTGATGAATGTGAAATGAAGACAGCATGTTGAGGGGAAAGTGATCTTGAGTTATGGGTAAAGGGAGAAAAACTGAAATGAATTACTTTTCGTATATGAAGGTTGATTATAATGACGGGATGAATGACAATAGAAACTGATAGCAGAATGTGTAAGTTTGTGGCAGTACTAAATTCATTCTGATTATGAATGTTAGAAATCTTCTAGGAAATGTTAGAACGACCATCTGTACCATAGCACTGAGCTCCACCTCGTCTTTATTATGGCTCAGAACGAGTACCGTGATGAATATTTGGTGACGGATTGCGTGTGCTTAACGAGAGCAACAACTGTTACAGTGACTGACAGTAATGCTTAACGAATACCAGAATATGAAGATAGTGGGTAGGAAGTGGTTAACGACTGCTGTAACTTGTGATACTGTGACGAGAGTGGATGGCAAGTCGTTGAACGAGTACTGTATGGAATGTGATAGTGATGGATAATGCTTAACTAGTGCTGTAATGTGATGATGGTGGACAGCAAGTGGCTGACAAGCACTGTAATTAATGTAATCGTTCTGATATTCTAGCCATAGGCTCTCCACCTGGCGTTTCTGAAACATCTCCTCCCTGTGAAGAAAATTATATTTAGGATTATTTTGTTTTTAAAGATGACCTTCATTTATGGACACGATTACATTATATGCATAGATGACTGTACTGGCACAGTCCCTCCTGTGTATGATTGGAAGACAATGCATGGTGTGTGTGTGTGTGTGTGTGTGTGTGTCCCAGAATCGGTTCAAGGTCGTCACAGATGTTATTGATAAGAGGTTCACGAATTTCTCGTCGAGTGTTGTGCCCAGTGTCTGCCTGGTTTGGGTGGTAAGAAGAATATAACAGGGGAGAAGCAGACTGATCTACGTGTGTGTGTGTGTGTGTGTGTGTGTGTGTGTGTGTGTGTGAGTGAGTAAGGATCACCAGCATCTTGTGTCACGCAAGGGAAGCACTTGCATTAGAGGCTTCATCATTATACTTTTCTTCAGCTGGCTGTGGAGAAAGGCGCAAAGTGGTGCAGAAGCGCAGTTTCTACACACACACACACACACACACACACACACATCACTGTAAAGACAAAAATTTCAACAAGAAATTCGTTGAGGACAGATGTGTTGTCCATCTCTCTTTTGAGTGCGCGGTAGACTCGATCACCACAAGAAGACCGTTTAGTTCCGTTTTCTGCAGAGCGCCAGTGGGGGTAAACCTCATCTCCTGGACTTTGTTGTGGTTGTCGCTGTCTGTTGGTGGATGTAACATTAGTTATGACTTTTAATTCCCCCTCCCTCCCCCCTTCCCTCCCAGTACATGAGTGTATTTGTTTTATCTGTCGAAGAAAACGAAGAAAGGAAATCGTTTAATATTAAAAAGGAACTGTATAGGAGACAAAGCAGTACCTTAAGGGACGCCACTCTTGGTAGGGCAAGGGGGTAGAGTTTGATCATCAACCACTGCAGAAAGAAAGCCAGATGTGAGAAAACTAAGAGCGCGAGGGGAGCTAGAAGGGGGAGGTTAATAGATGAGACCCCAGTGACACATCATGTCCGGAGCTTTTGATATAGCTAGGGCTCCTACATATCACTCTCCAAAAGTTTTCGGAAATAATGACCAGGCGTGAGTGAAATGAGAAGGGATATCACCAGTGGATCTTGCTTTGCAGAAGCCATAGAGATAAACAGGGAGGACTCTGGGAGTCAAGGTGGTTGGGGATATAGGAGTTCAGGAGGGATTCACACACTTAGAAACAGTGGAAGTCAAAGCAAAAGGACGGTAGTTGGAAGGGGTACATCCCCTTTCATGGGAAGGTACGTACCAATACTTGTTTCCATGTAGGAAAGGTTCCGTTTTTTTTAAACAGAAGGCAACAGACGAGCATACACGGGCGCAAGCTCGTGAACACACACACTTTCAGTTCACGGGGAAAGATACCATCAGGTCCATAAGCCTTCCATGTGTCTTGAGAGGGAAGTGTTTTCCAAAGAGTTTCCAGGGAGGGACATAGGATTATTAAGTGGAACATCAGGAGGGGAGGGTATGTTTAGTCATCTAAGGTGGAGTTAGAGAACAGAAGAGAGCCTAAAAAGAGTTACTTCTTCAGTGGG
This sequence comes from Panulirus ornatus, assembly GCF_036320965.1. Taxonomy (NCBI): domain Eukaryota; kingdom Metazoa; phylum Arthropoda; class Malacostraca; order Decapoda; family Palinuridae; genus Panulirus; species Panulirus ornatus. The sequence continues at coordinate 13,041,268 of NC_092238.1, read as the reverse complement.
AGAGACAGCTATAGCACCGTCAGAACTGAAAAGTGGAGGAGAGGTAGTGCCAAAGACGAGAGAGACCCATCACAGGGTGAGGGGGAAATGTTATCGTATTTCTTTTGAATAAAGGAACGTTTGCCTCATGGATTGATACCATTACAGTGACAACAGGTGGAGGTAACTGCTGAGTGTCAGGTCAAAGGAAGGAGAGTTTTTTCCCTGCTCGATATGCCTGATCACTTGTCTTAATGGCCACAGAACAGGCATGGTTCACCTACGGACTGGAGAAGATGGGAATACATTAACATACCTTCTTCTCAGCAGTAATAGCTGCTGTATGTTCAACGGAGACGAACTTCACCATCACAGTGATCTAACCAAGGGAAGTCAAAAGAATTTTTTGGCGAGTTGTTCCAGTCAGCATTATCAAGGCTCTAATATTTACGTTTAGTAGGGGATGCTGGAGGAGGAGATGCAGTTAATATAGACGCACATACGAGGTTGTGGTCTGGTGAACAAGTTGGGTGTGACTGTGTGTAGCCACAGCGCGAGGGACTGCGAGTGGTGAGGAGGAGATCTAGAGAGTTAGGAGGGCGGTCATAGCGGTCAGGTGTATGGGTGGGGTGGGTGATAATTTGCTCCAGATCATTAAGAATGGAGAGCGTGAGAGCCATCAATCCCCCACCCCCCCACCACACACACCATCTCCGTGTGTGTGTGAGGGAGGATATTAACCATTCCCCTGTGAGTTATGTTGAAATCACCTATGTAGAGCACCTCAGGTTGAGGGGAGAGGATGTCACGACCTCGTCGTGGTAAGGATTTAGATAGTTGAAGAAAGAGAATTGGTAGAGTTAGAGAACAGGCGGCGAAACAAGGGAAAAGGGTGGTAGTTGGGAGACGAGCCTTAAGCCTCGTGACATCGATGTTTGGGGAGTGGAACTTCTTCAAGGCTTGCCATGGACAAGCTGATGTAGGAATACACACACAGACATCTCTTGTGAGGCGGAATCGTGAGAAAAGATTAGTTAGTGATGTGAAAGAGGGTAGTGGGAATATCATTAGCGTCTTGGGTCTCTAGAGAGAAGTGAGATACTGGGAGAGACACTAGTTAAATGTTATTCAGCGGGGAAGAGGTTACTAGAGAGATCATGAGTATTGGTGAAATTAATGAGTCAGGTCTGTTAGAGATCCATGGCGTGGGAGGAGCTGGTACTGCTAGCTCCTGAGCCCTCCCTCTCGTTGGCAGTAGTTAGGTGGGAAACCCACATGTTTCCCCTGTTCTTGTGTCTATCATAAGTAGTTCTTAGGGAGAGATGTGCCCCATCAACATGAACGTGGGCAAGACGAGATGTTTATAATGACCTGCTGTATGAAAAAACTGTGTTGCTGATATTGATAACAAGTTTTGTACCAAATCTAATGTTGTCATTACCTAGCGACTCGAGTCCGATAAACACCTTCTGGGACCTGTTTAATCTGTTTGCGCTACCACTCCCAGGATGAGCAGAGGATGCTCAGTAGATGAACCGATTGATAAGGAAAAAACGAAGACTATTGTTTACACTGCAGGTTTAGGGCTTTTCATTATACTGACCTAATAATGTGTTGCTCGGATGTGTATCAGTCTTCCAGACTCCCTTGTCCACACTCACCATGGCCAGGTGCTCAGTAGACGGGATTGAATTGTACATATAAAGTCTTAGGACCATGGAATGCCCCTGCTCTATATTATATCGAGATTGACTATTTTCCATTTCTTCATGACCTGTAGTTCGTTACTAGCCATGAAATGCGCAGAGGCATGCCCCAGTGATGGTCATCTCGAGTGAGAAGTTGAGATAATGTACATATAAGAAAGAAACCATAGGTAGAGGATCAATTTGAACTCTTCGGGTGTTTCTCGACCCAGTTGTTAAAGATCGAAAAGTTATAGGATGAAGAGAATAGAAAAGACGGAAGAGAATTTCACAACATCAAATTACGAGAAAAGGTGTCATCCTGGTCGATTCTCGTGTGGCTGGTGTTCACACACAAGCTATGGGAAGCCACACACTTGCAGGGGGTCCAGGTCACAGGGACTGGACAACAGTCGGACAGCTCACGTGAGCGGTGACCGAAATGATTTCTTCAGAACTGAGAGTCCAGCGGCATAACCTTGGACGGAAAGGCTCGGATGAAGAGAGATAGTAAGTAGAGAGTTGATAAGGTAGAAGGCATTTGATTCCACTCGCACTAAAGAGAGAGAGAGAGGATGGAAGAAGATCCACCACTGGTATGCGGGTAGTACTCCATACTAAGGCGATTGAGGACCCTGTCTGGATATGTAAAATGATCACAAGTCAGGAAAAGTTATTGTCTGTCGCACTTATACAACACTCCGCAGCTTTTGAGATTTCCTGGACAAAATCCAGTTATTTCTGTGCGCTGTACTGCTAACGGGAGCACAGATCAGGCTGCTGAATATGACTGTAGTGATTAGTGAATCACTTAATTTGTGATTTCGGAGTCGAACAATATGGTTTAAGGGACCAGAGTTCCGGCGACTGATTTTCCCAACCATAATGACTCCAGCCACCAGCGGGGCCTTGACACATTCATGGACAAGCAAACAGTGAGGTCGAGGCATTCAAGGTGGACACTAATGAGGAAATGTGAGAGTTTTTCCTCACTTAGAGAATAGGGGAACAACGCCAGAAAATGAGTTAGGTTTATGGAAGAAAGAAAAAGAAGTTGAAAAAAAGAATAACAAAGCTGTGTAATGACTTTACCTTCCACGTAGTGGTTTCTCTCTCTCTCTCTCTCTCTCTCTCTCTCTCTCTCTCTCTCTCTCTCTCTCTCTCTCTCTCTCTCTCTCTCTCTCCGTTGATAGTTCAAACAGACACACGTGGGTTATTGGGAATGGAGTGACAACAGGTGTATAGGGCTGACTTAAGCCCATGGTGGAGGAGGAAGCTTAAGGAGGTAAAGCAAGCTTCTTTTTTAAGAGAGTTCCTGGTAGATGATGTGTTCGGCTGTGTGACTTGATGAGGGTGTGAGGCTGTGATGGTGATGTTGGGGTTTCAGAGGGGTTCGTCGCGAAGGAACCTCCTTCCTCTCATAATGTGGGAGGTGGCGAAAAGATGATAACACTTCAGTGGCTGTCAGGTTCCCTTACTTGGCTCAGGTTGCTGCTCTGTCAGTCACACCGACACCATGGGTTGCTGGCCTTCAGTCCACATACTTTCTCTGTATTTTCCAGCGGTGAGCGCTACGCGTTAGCCCTGTCCATCGGCAGAATCTCATCGTATCGACGTACTAGTAAGCAATGTACTCGACTGATGATACAGTAGTATAGGAATGTCGGATCTTTCTCTCCGCTTATCCTTCGACCTCAACTCCATTTATTTTGGTCCTGTGGCATACATGGTAGGGCGGCACCATCAGCATCACCGGAGCAGATCCCGTGAGCGGCGTGACACCACAACTCCCCCCCACACAATAGATATGCAAATCGCCTCCATCCTCTAGTGTTTCAGTGCCTCCCATGAATCTCTTGTTGTAAGAAAAGGAAGAAAATTGTCCCCACACGTACTTAGACTCGTGTGAAAGTGGTTTCATTATCTCCAGCACCAGACGATTATTATTTATTATTTATTTACGAATGATTTTCCCCACTAGACGATTATTATTCATCATTACGAATTATTTTCCCCGTGATTGAGGGACGTTTCGACGATGGCCGTGGTAAACGGAGAGAAGGAATGGCGGTAAACACAACCTGTGTAATGTGACGTTGGATTTAGCGCGTCCGACCGTACGAGACCTTTGCCTTCCTACTACGTCATCAAATTTATGACGTCATTTATCATTTATGTTAAGTTGCCAATCATTATAATTGGAGGTTGGTTTTTTTTTTTTGTGTATATGTCACGAACTCCTCTGTATACGATGCCTCAACTCCGGTACGTTTTCTTTGCGGTATTTTAGTTGACGTCGGTTAATGTACGGTTGTAAGTAGTTTATCCACTGCAGTTAAAGTCGGTTGGACCAGATAAACGCGATAGACACTCCTGGAACCGGACGTGCTCGGAGGCCGGGGAGAGAGAGAGAGAGAGATAGAGAGAGAGAGAGAGAGAGAGAGAGAGAGAGAGAGAGAGAGAGAGAGAGAGAGAGAGAGGGAAAAAAAGAACCCCATCGCATTCCTGTACAATAGTAATTAATTTTGTTTGTGACGAATCTGGACGGATCAGCGAAAATAAATATGAAAAAGAAACGAGCGAGCGCGCGCTCGCGCGCGGGGCCGCACTGGAATTATTTATGCACAATCATGTTGGTACACGCAGAAAAACTCCGGCCCCTCCACGCCGACCGCCACTGTGATAAATGGCCAGCACCGCGTGTGTGTGTATGTGTGGGTGGGGGGAGGGGGGGGAAGAGAGGGGGGAGGGGGGAAGAGAGAGGGGGGGGGAGGCTGGCGAGCTGGTTGGTTGGTGGGTTGGTTGGTGGGTAGGTTGGTTGGGCTTAATGGTTCCCTAGGTGTGGTTGGTTGTCCAGTTGGCTCGGTTCTTTGACGGCCTGGCCAGGTCGTTCGTTAAGGTAGGTAGGTTATGGCTGGTTCGTTAAGTGGTTGGTTGGCTCGGCTGATTGGTCGACTGCTTGATTGGCTGGGTGGTTTGGCTGGGTGGATGGATGGTTGCAGGTGTTCTCGCTTGTTGGTTGTATGGTTGACTAACCAGCTGGTAGGGTAAGAGGTCGGGTTGTTTGCAGGTTGGTTGATTGTTTGGCTAGCTGGTAGGTGGGTTGGCTGGCTGCCTGGTTGATTATGGGTCGAGGGGCTCAGCTTCAACCTGTTGATCAGTTACTAGTTGGCTGGCAGACTGATTGGTCGAAGGGTATATTGATTGGCTGGCAGGCTGGGTATCTGATTGGTTTGGTTTATATATGATTGGTTAGCTGATTAGCTGTTTATAGGATAAAATTGCTGGCTGACTGGTTGACTGCATGACTGAGGAGCTAATTGGACCTTCGGTTGTCGGTTTTTATCAACCAGGTTCTGTGTGTTCCGCATAACCTCAGCAGGTCTCTCCTCACGCCTCATGTCTGCTGCCTCACACGTATTTCAAGGCCTCACAACCCACCCCTCCTCTGTGCTACCTTATACCTTCTCCACGTAGCCTCACACCCATATATTCTCATACCTCATATCTTCTGCCTCGTCCTTCACCTATGTAGCCTCATACCTATGTACCCTCTCTGTTTAACCTCATACCTCAGTACCCTCATACATCTACTGTGTTGCATCATACCTATATACCTTCATACTTCCTGTGTAATTCATTCTTCCTTGTAGCGTCATACTCGTGCATCCTCATACTTCCTATCTACCGCCTCATTCCGCTCCAGTGTAACCTCATTCCTATGCGCCTTCATATCACTGTGCCCTCATACCTTCTGTTTCTTTCCTTATATTCCCCATGTGGCGTCATGCCTCTGTAGCTTCATACCTCCTCTGTAGCCTCATACCTTTGTACCCTCACACCTCATGTCTGCTGCCTCATTCTTCCTGTATAACCTCATACTTATACCTCATACTTCCAATCTTCTCTTTATACCTCCTGTGTAGCCTCTAACATTTGTACCCTCATATTTTCTGTATGTTGCCTCATACCTCCTTTGAGTAGCCTCATACGTCAGCATTCTCATACCTTTTATATACTACTTCATGTCTCTTTTGTTTTAACTCATTACATATTTACCCTCTCACACCTCCTATCTGCTGCCTCATACCTTCTGTGCCCCTCACACTTGCAGTCTGCTTCCCCATATCCCCTCTGAGTAGCCTCATACTATTTGTGTGCTGCATCATCATCTGTACCCTCATCCCTCTTCTTTGGTTCCTCATATCTCCAGTCTGGTGCCTCCTAACGCCACTCTTACCTGCGTATGTACCCTCAAACCCATGTTTGATGGTAGGACACAAACGACAGACCACCTCACACTTAACACAGCCGCCACCACCACAGCAGCAAGGTTAGGTGGTACCAGGCCACGGAGAGCACACTGCCAACACGAGGCAACACACTGCCACCACGAGGCTGCCAACACGAGGCAGCACACTGCCAACACGAGGCAGCACACTACCAACACGAGGCAGCACACTACCAACACTAGACAACACACTGCCACCACGAGGCAACACACTACCAACACGAGACAGCACACTGCCACCACGAGGCAGCACAATACAACACTAGACAACACACTACCAACACTAGACAACACACTACCAACACGAGACAGCACACTACCAACACGAGACAACACAATGCCAACACGAGACAACACTCTGCCAGCAGCACAGCCTCCCCCCCTTCCAACCCTCCCTCACTCCTCTTTCCAACACTATGGGGACAGTTGCCACCAGTGGAACCTCCCAGTTGCCTTTCAAGCAAGGGACTGATACAGAGTGATACAGTATTCCACCTATGTATCCTACTCCTCCTCCTCCTCCCACACACTCCGCCCCATAATCTCCCGTCGACCCTTCTCCCTCACCCTCGCAGCAGCAGCTCCTCAAACCTCCTTCCCTCTCCTCCCGCAGCCTTGGAATACTTGGCGAATATTTACGGGAGCGAAACGTAATTCGGCTGAGGAGGACCTCTGCCACCAGCGGGTGGCTGTGTGACCGCTGGTGTTCGCCGTTGGTCACACATTATATCATTCGACCTCTCTCGCCCGAGGGTAGATGATCTATCGTGCCCGAATACGCGAGTGATATATGTGTGTGGGAAGAAGAGAAGAAGAATAATACTACACACACACCAGGCAGAAGATCCGTCGCCGCTGAATACTTTACAAGCCAGACTCTGGCAGAGGGAGGGACTCTACGTAGGGAGGGTAGAGAAAAATAGAGGAGATATTGTGAGTCTTAGTTGTGTGGGCTGGTGGCCGCTGGGGGACTTAGTTGGGAGTGAGCTGGGACTTTACATAATTCAGTGCAAGAGGCCCATTAGAATTATGGCGATAGAGGGATGTAGATCTGTTTTGAATTTGTGATGGACGTTGATAAAGACGGGCGATGTGTGAGTGGCATGATGATGATGATGACTGGTATCCGATGGGACGTGGGGGAGGTGCCGATGGCTGGCCAGGCTCGCTCGTTGCTGCGGTGTTGGGGAGGTGGGTGATACTCTAGCTTGCCTAGGAGATCGGTGGGGCGTTAAGGTGGAGGTGGGAGCAGGTGTGGGGAGGAGTTATAAGTGGCGTTGAGGTGGTTGGGAGTGGATGGGGGAGAAAATGACGTGGGGCGTTGAAGGGATTGGAAGTGCATGGGGAGAAGGGATGAAGGGCGTTGAAGTGGTGTATGGAGTGGGTGGGGAGAAGTGATGTGAGGCGTTTGATTGGTGAGGGTGGTTGGGGCGAAGGCAGCGGGTCATTGCAGTGGAAGAATGGGAGTATATGAGGGAAAGGGCCATAAGGGGTTGAAGTGGTGTTAAGATAGGTCAGAAGAATGGCTGTGGTGGGGAGGGGGCATTGAAGTGGTGATGGGAGTAGATGAGGAGAGGGGCTGTAGGGAGTTGAAGTGGTGGTATGAGTGTGTGGGGAGAATTGTAGGGAGTTGAAGTTATGGTTGGAGTGAGTGGAGAGAAGGGTTCCGGGGCGTTTTTGAAGTGGTGGGAGTGGATGAGATGCGGGATGTGGGGTGTTGCAGTAGGGGGTGGCTAGAGTTGATTGTAAGCAGTGATATGGAGAGGGCAGTGAGGGGGAAGGAAACCATAAGACGGTGAGGGAGGGTGTTATGTCTTCATTGTCAAATTGTATACATGACACAAAACGAAATTCTCTGTAGCTAAAAGCTGAATCCATGGTTAAAAGTATAAGAATTATAAAATGAAAATGGTAGAATATTACATAAAAGTACCACATAAGATATCACATTGCACTCAGAAGCTACGTATATGACAGAGGAGTTACAGCGTGTTTAGATGGGTAAACACTAGATTGCTTTTTGGTACAAATGATTTCGTGAATCTGTCGTTGCGCTGTGTGGGCAGAGACCGTCTTCATCCTGGCCTTCCACATACATAGTACTGGTGTAGAGGATGATGGACTGCATCTTGCATGATCATCTCCACCTCCTTCATTGCACATTCCTGAGACACCATATCTAATGTATTTCCCAGCTTTCTTAACCATTTTTTCAAGTTTATTTTTATATTTACAGTTTAGCTTGCCATACCAGGCGGTAATTGAAAGACATAAAATTGATTCTATAGTAGACCCATAAGAGATATTAATTATTACGTTGTTCATATTTAGACTGTTTAAGTTACATACAGAGTACAATCTTTGATTACATATCTCATACACCATATCAGTATTTGCGCCACCTTTTAACTGGTCATCTATGATAAAGCCTTGATACTTGTACTGACTCTTTCTACATGTTCACCTTCAAGTGTAATTAAGTCTGGCACATGTAGTTTTTTTTTCGTCTTAAAATCTATTATCATCTCTTTAGTTTTCTTTCCAGTCAAGTGCAGATAATTTGTCTTACAGCCCTCAACGAAGCAACTAACCTCTGCAATGTAATCAATACAGTTATCATTTACAGTTTGGCCTATGATTACTGTATCATCAGCATATTCTGGAATAGTGTAGTTGCTGAAAACACTTGTACAGTCATCAGTATACAAACTGAACAATGTGGGGGACATAAGCCCTCCCTGGGGTACACCAGTATTGGAAAAAATTATGTTGGACTTAGCGTTGTCTGTCTTGGTGTACTGTGGCCTGTGTTAAGCTGAAGATCGTACAGTGTAATACATATGTTCTCCATTGTAACTGCTGCTTCCTTGTGACTGCTGTCTGTTCTCCTGTGTTAATGTTGTATGTTCTCCCGTGTTGTATGTTATCCTGTGTTAATGTTACATATTCTCCTATGTTACTGTTGTTTGTTCTGCTATGTTAATGTTGTATGTTCTCCTGTGTTAATGTTACACATTCTCCTGTGTTAATGTTGTATGCTCTCCGTGTTGTTGTATGTTATCCTGTGTTTATGTTGTATGTTCTGCTGTGTTAATATTGTATGTTATCCTGTGTTAATGTTGTATGCTCTCCGTGTTGTTGTATGTTATCCCGTGTTAATGTTGTATGTTCTGATGTGTTGATGTATGTTCTCCTGTGTTAATGTTACTGTTGTATATTCTCATACATTAGTATTCCATGTTCTGCCATATTGATGAAGCATATTCTGTATCATTAATGTTTGTTCTCTCTAATTATCGATTAAATCTCCCTTACTATTTCTGCATGTTCTGTGTTATTGTTGTATGTTCTCTCGTTGTATTAGTGTATATTCGCTTGTATTATTGATTATGTCCTGTTTTACTACTGTATGTTCTTTCGTATGATTGCAGTATGTTCCTTCTGCTATATGTTCACGTATCACTGTTGCATTTTCTCCTGTGTTATTGTTGTATGTTTTGGTATCACTGTTGTATGTTCTTATGTATCACTGTTGTATATTCTTCTGTATTACCGTTGCTTGTTCTCCCGTATCACTGTTATGTGTTCTCCCACATGAAAGCTCTTCCTTCCCCCGGGGCGATTCAGCGTCGCAGTGGAGAGCCCCATTTTGAAAAGCTGTCGCCACGTACTGCATCATTTGCTCCTATGACTTATTGATGAAATAACTTTGCTTTCTTTGAATATTTTGGACTGTCTGAGGATTGTGTCTTCTCTCCTTTTGCAGAGGACGGTGAGGGTTAACGAGAGGAGTTAACGAGAGGAGGGCTACCGAGAGCAGAGACATCGATAAGACGTCTGAAGGCGTGAGTTAAAATTGCTGTCATGTTGCATTATCATTGGTAGAGTGGGAGAAGATGTGGTACGCTACCTTAAGACCGTCACTGCGTGTGGATGTGTTCGAGATTCGTACGATAACAGACTTGAGGTCGCTTCTGTTTTGCTATTCTGTTTCTATCGCAATTTAGATTAGGTACAGCCTGAAGATAGCCACATTATGGACCATCAGGTCTTCTGTTATCTGTGTCTTCCATTGTGTACTGTCCTACACACTTCGAGAGTCCTACACTTGAGCTCTCGTAACCACACTTGCATCCTACAGCAGTGTTCCAGGGGTAATGTTGTGAAGACGTTATCCATCAGTGGTGAAGCTAGGGTTTGGGAGTCGGTGTAACGGAGTTGGTTGTGGTGAAGTGTGGTGTTGCAGTGTGGTTTGCGTCGTGGTGTAGAGCATGGTGATGGTGTACTGTGTTTGGGTCTGATTCTAAGGTGTCGTTTACATTGAGGCTTGGGGTTTGGTACTTGGGGAGAGTGTGTTTGGATATGGTTTGTGTTGTAGGGTGTGGTGTTCGAAAAGTGTGTGTTTGCGTGATGAGAAGTTCTGTTTTAGGTTGTGTTGTGGGAGCGGTGATGCCCAAAAAAAGTGTGTCTTGGTGTCAGGATATGATGTGGGGCGTGTGGTGCTGGAATAAGTTTGTTGGGATGTGGATGGGGTTGTGGTGTGAGCCTGGAAAAGTGTGTGTGTGTGTGTGTGTGTGTGTGTGTGTGTGTGTGTGTGTGGGTGGTTGGTTGGGGTGTTTTAAGTTGTGTAGTGTCGAGGGTGTGGTGTGGTGCTGGGGGTGTGGTTGTCTGGTGTTAAGCTTGGAACTACCTCATGTTGTGTTATGTGATCATAGAGTGTGGTGTTGAGGTGTGGTCGTCTGGTGTGAGGTTGAAGGACCTCAGATCGTCTGATGTGGTCCCAGGGTGTGGTGTTGAGGTGTGGTTGTCTGGTGCGAGGCTGAGGTACCTCAGTTCGTATGACGTGGTCGCACGGTGTTGTGTTGAGGTGTGAGGCTGAAGGAACATCGGGGTGTGTGTGGTGATGAAGCGTTCTGCCACGCCCTAGCGGCACGCACCGACCTGACCTCCCAGCTCACGCGTTGTGTTATAATGACCTTGAGGGCAGCCATGGCTGTGCAGAACGAATATATCTGCCTAACTAGTCGGCTAACGAGGGGATGGCGAGTGTTAGGGGTGGGGTGCAAGTGATAAGGAGAGATAGGAGGGAATCGTGACCCAGGAGTAAATCAAAATACCCCACGAACGGTAAAAAGATGTTGATGTTCTTTAAAACCATCGGTGACACAATTTGCCTCGGCTGCGAGAGTCTCTCTCTCTTCGATCTACTCAGTTGGTTTGGGTTCTTATCTTTCCTTGGTTTCCGGATTTCTAATGACTGACATCCAGAGGTGTCGTTGCTTTACCATCTGGATGAGTAATGGTTGAGTCTCTCGTGTGTGTGTGTGTGTGTGTGTGTGTGAGAGAGAGAGAGAGAGAGAGAGAGAGAGAGAGAGAGAGAGAGAGAGAGAATAAAGAGAGATGACGGGAGGTCGTATACGTGAGATACGAGCCTCAGAACCCACACGTAGGACCCTTGCTGAAGGGTGAACTGCTGGCTTGTCACGCAGCCTTCATTGTGGTGTTTTGATAAGCAGAGGAAGACGGTTATGGGGCCGGAGGATAACTTATCGTTATTCATAAAGCAGAGTGAGCGTTTTGGGGGGGGAGGTAGCGAGCTGAGGGGGGAATATACGACACCCAAGTCATTATCTGGGAAGAAGACTGCTCACTGGAACTAAGACAAAATGCAGAAACATGACCTGCTGCTCGAGGAAGGATTTTCAGGTGTGAAATCGGCAATACACATCTGAATTATTACCAGGGAAAACAGATGTGAAGTTAATGAATAATAGGGAAAGATAACATTGATTAGATATAAAGCATTCTCGAGGTATTGTCCAGTTCCACAAACAAACTGTCTCTTGTTTACCTGCTCGTAATCAGGTAGTACAGAGGTAGGTAAAGGGCATACTTTCATCGGTAAGCTCCCCCTGGTGATGCACAAAGGCAGGTTAACGGCTTAGTTTCAGTGGCAGCTTTCCCCAGTGGTGTACGAAGGAGGATTAACGGTTTAGTATACGCAGTAAGCTATCCTCAGTGGTTTACAAGAAAGGCGTCTTTAAGACATTATTCCAGTGATACGTTTGCCCCAGTGGTGTGCGCTAAGGCACGTTAACAACCTTAGTTTTAGTGGTGATCAGTGTAGAAGATCGTCGCTTGGCCCCGTCCTCCGTGTCTTCTGGACTAGAATACAGGAGGAAGGATTTCCAGCACCCCGCTCATGCCTCTCTTAGTCGCCTTCCACGACGCGCGGGAGATAAGTGGGCAGCATTTGTTCTCCACAAATCCCATGTATATATATATATATATATATATATATATATATATATATATATATATATATATATATATATTATCACTCGAGACAGGGGAGAAAGAATACTGTCCACGTATTCCTTGCGTTTCGTAGAAAGCGACAGAGAGAGGCTGGAGTGGGTGGCTGAAAATACTTCTTTCTTTAATAATGTTTTAAAAATAGGAACAGAGCAAGAAGCCAGTTGAGGAATTTTCCCTGTAAGGCTCAGGCGTCTGTTCTCGCTACCTCGCTCAAAAGGGATATGGCGGGATATATATATATATATATATATATATATATATATATATATATATATATATATATATATATATATATATATATATATATATATATATATATATATATATATCGGAAAGCAAAAATGGCTATGTTTGAAGGAATGGTGGTTCCAACAATGTTGTATGGTTGCGAGGCGTGGGCTATGGATAGAGTTGTGCGCAGGAGGATGGATGTGCTGGAAATGAGATGTTTGAGGACAATGTGTGGTGTGAGGTGGTTTGATCGAGTAAGTAACGTAAGGGTAAGAGAGATGTGTGGAAATAAAAAGAGCGTGGTTGAGAGAGCAGAAGAGGGTGTTTTGAAATGGTTTGGGCACATGGAGAGAATGAGTGAGGAAAGATTGACCAAGAGGATATATGTGTCGGAGGTGGAGGGAACGAGGAGAAGTGGGAGACCAAATTGGAGGTGGAAAGATGGAGTGAAAAAGATTTTGTGTGATCGGGGCCTGAACATGCAGGAGGGTGAAAGGAGGGCAAGGAATAGAGTGAATTGGATCGATGTGGTATACCGGGGTTGACGTGCTGTCAGTGGATTGAATCAGGGCATGTGAAGCGTCTGGGGTAAACCATGAAAAGCTGTGTAGGTATGTATATTTGCGGGTGTGGACGTATGTATATACATGTGTATGGGGGTGGGTTGGGCCATTTCTTTCGTCTGTTTCCTTGCGCTACCTCGCAAACGCGGGAGACAGCGCCAAAGAAAAAAAAAAAAAAAATATATATATATATATATATATATATATATATATATATATATATATATATATTATATATATATATATATATATATATATATATATATATATATATATATATATATATATATATATATATTATATATATATATATATATATATATATATATATATATATATATATATATATATTAATCGTGTGAGCTTCTGGATAAAACAAACAGAACTTCACATATACATTCCTAACGGTATACTGTTTACAGTGATAATTGCCATTCCTCGTGTCCAGATATTTCAATATTTTTATTTTCCCTTCATTCTCTCTCTCTCTCTCTCTCTCTCTCTCTCTCTCTCTCTCTCTCTCTCTCTCTCTCTCTCTCTCTCTCACTCACACACACACACATATTGCCAGTCAGATGGAGCACATTAATTTGTTTTTCTCGGGTCTGTTGGTACAGACCCTAACCTACTGACCGACGTAGACAAATTAATCTTTGTAGTTTTGTTTATACTCTGAATGGTGTGTGACCTAACCGGGATTTTAAGACGTTTGCGTCGAAAGAAGGTTGAAATTACAGCCCTTACGGGCATTTTTTTCGATTTTTCCCCATGTCATTCATCCGTACGTTTTGATCTTTGTCGTAGAAAAGAGGTGTTTATTGTGCACTCCTGTCTATCCCTTAGTGGTGCACAAGAGGATACAGAGTGCACAGATGGGCCAGGAACTTGGTCACCGTATTTAAAATATGTAACAAGTTTCTCTTCTAAGTGAGCTCTTCACAAAAAATAATTAAATCAGAATTTTGGCGACAACTTCATTTTGGCTGACGCATTTTTTTTTACGTATTTTGTAATGGGTGGTGGGAATTGTCTCTGGATTTTACTGATTTCGCAGCAGGCAAGTACTACGTGGTGTGTGAGGATGATTCTGATGGCAGGGTTTACATCAGTCTTGCCTCGTCAGTAGTGGCTGGAGGAGGAGGAGGACGACTCCCGTGGATATCTACAGCCCAGCTCGAGTCGAGTCGCAGCATCAAGGTGTCTACTGATCCTGTTTGCTTAAGCCACGTACGTGCATACAGGGGGCTCTTCAGTCCTGATGTCATGATGGTACATAGATCGGCTGATGTGCATTTTCGGTTCCCCCTAAAAAGAAGTTTGGATGAAGTTCTTAGTGGATGATTGCTACTTCAAGCTACATGCAAGTACACTCGTCTTGTGCTCACCCTCATCTTTGGAGGCCTACTTCTTGGCTAATCCATCGGTCCCGTGATGAACTCTGAACCCAATATATGAAGGGATCCAAAGGACATGCATTTTTACCTGTGTGTCAGACACAAGCTTATCACAATCATGTTGAAGAGAGTTTAATGCTGTTAGTGGAACAAAAGAATCACGTACAGTCAGGCTATCTTTTCTTGGGGACATCAGCAGATTACAGGGCAGTAAGAACACAGCAAATAGTCCAGTTTAGGGGCTGTTGATGCTCAGTTGTTGACTGTGATTCTCCAGTCGAGATGAGAACCGCCAGTGTGTCTTAATACACAAGATAAGAACCTCCAGTGTGTCTTAATACACAAGATAAGAACCTCCAGTGTGTCTTAATACACAAGATAAGAACCTCCAGTGTGTCTTAATACACAAGATAAGAACCGCCAGTGTGTCTTAATACACAAGATGAGAACCTCCAGTGTGTCTTAATACATAAGATAAGAACCGCCAGTGTGTCTTAATACATAAGATAAGAACCGCCAGTGTGTCTTAATACACAAGATAAGAACCGCCAGTGTGTCTTAATACACAAGATAAGAACCTCAAGTGTGTCTTAATATACGAGATAAGAACCGCCAGTGTGTCTTAATATACAAGATAAGAACCGCCAGTGTGTCTTAATACACAAGATAAGAACCGCCAGTGTGTCTTAATACACAAGATAAGAACCGCCAGTGTGTCTTAATACACAAGATAAGAACCGCCAGTGTGTCTTAATACATAAGATAAGAACCTCCAGTGTGTCTTAATACACAAGATAAGAACCTCCAGTGTGTCTTAATACATAAGATAAGAACCTCCAGTGTGTCTTAATACACAAGATAAGAACCTCCAGTGTGTCTTAATACACAAGATAAGAACCGCCAGTGTGTCTTAATACACAAGATAAGAACCGCCAGTGTGTCTTGATACACAAGATAAGAACCGCCAGTGTGTCTTAATACACAAGAACCTCCAGTGTGTCTTAATACACGAGATAAGAACCTCCAGTGTGTCTTAATACACGAGATAAGAACCGCCAGTGTGTCTTAATACATAAGATAAGAACCGCCAGTGTGTCTTGATACACAAGATAAGAACCTCCAGTAGATCTTAAAACACGAGATAAGAACCGCCAGTGTGTCTTTAACAGTATGTCTTAAAACACAAGATAAGAACCGCCAGTGTGTCTTCCAACAAGCAGCTTTGCCGACGGCTCCGGTCACTCGGTATAGAGGCTAGTGTTTATACAGAGCTTTTGCTGGTGGCGGTGGTGTGAGCATGGACGTGGTGTATGGTGACGCTCAGCCTCGACTCCAGTGCTCCAGACACACAGCACATGAAGATCATCCTCTGAAGAAGAGGGTCTTGAGGGCTTTGTGCATGGACTAGGATGAGTATGACGAAGAGCATCCGAATACTGATTGGAGGATTGAGTACTTTGCTCTCTCTCTCTCTCTCTCTCTCTCTCTCTCTCTCTCTCTCTCTCTCTCTCCCTCTCTCCAGAGACGCCAAGGTTCTTTTTCTCACACGTGAAACCTTGATTGTTTTTTTTAACACGGTTGGGGATGATTATCATACGAGCTTCATCATCATCATCCCCTCCTTCCAGTACTTGGCTACCTGTCTGTAGCGGTGGTTTGATTAGATTGGCGTTGCATGCTTAACTAAGGCTGGAAAATACGCGCACACACACACACACACACACATATATATATATATATATATATATATATATATATATATATATATATATATATATATATATATATATTATATATATAATCCCTGGGGATAGGAGGGAAAGAATACTTCCCACGTATTCCCTGCGCGTCGTAAAAGGCGACTAAAAGGGGAGGGAGCGGGGGGCTGGAAATCCTCCCCTTCCGTCTTTAATTTTCCAAAAGAAGTAGCAGAGAAGGGAGCCAAGTGAGGATATTCCCTCTAAGGCTCAGTCCTCTGTTCTTAAGGCTATCTCGCGAATGCGGGAAATGGCGAATATGTGTTAAATAAAATATGTAATATATATGATATATATGTGTGAAAGAAGAAAGCTGAGAGTAAATGTGAATAAGAGCAAGGTTATTAGGTACAGTAGGGTTGAGGGTCAAGTAAGTTGGGAGGTAAGTTTGAATGGAGAAAAACTGGAGGAAGTGAAGTGTTATAGATATCTGGGAGTGGATTTGGCAGCGGATGGAACCATGGAAGCGGAAGTGAGTCACAGGGTGGGGGAGGGGGCGAAAGTTCTGGGAGCTTTGAAAGAAATGTGCGGAAGGCGAGAACATTATCTCGGAAAGCAAATATAGGTATGTTTGAAGGAATAGTGGTTCCAACAATGTCATATGGTTGCGAGGCGTGGGTTATAGATAGGGTTGTGTGGAGGAGGGTGGATGTGTTGGACAGTAAGTGGTGTGAGGTGGTTTGATCGAGTGAGTAATGAAAGGGTAAGAGAGATGTCTGGTAATAAAAAGAGTGTGGTTGAGAGAGCAGAAGAGGGTGTTTTGAAATGGTTTGGTCACATGGAGAGAATGGGTGAAGAAAGATTGACAAAGAGGATATATGTGTCAGAGTGGATGGAACGAGGAGAAGTGGGAGACCAAATTGGAGGTGGAAGGATGGAGTGAAAAAGATTTTGGACGATCGGGGCCTGAACATGCAGGAGGGTGAACGGCGTGCAAGGAATAGAGTGAATTGGAACGATTTGGTATACCGGGGTCGACGTGCTATCAGTGGATTGAATCAGGGCATGTGAAGCGTCTGGGGTAAACCATGGAAAGTTTTGTGGGGCCTGGATGTGGAAAGGGAGCTGTGGTTCCGGTGCATTATACATGACAGCTAGAGACTGAGTGTGAACGAATGTGGCCTTTGTTGTCTTTTCCTAGCTCTACCTCGCGCGCATGCTGGGGGAAGAGGTTGTCATTTCATGTGTAGCGGGGTGGCGACGGGAATGAATAAAGGCAGCAAGTATGAATTATGTACTTGTGTATGTATGTATATGTCTGTGTATGTATATATATATATATATATATGTATACGATGAAATGTATAGGTATGTATCGTGTATGTATATGTATGTGCATGTGGGTGGGTTGGGCCATTCTTTCGTCTGTTTCTTTGCGCTACCTCGCTAACGCGGGAGACAGCGACAAAGTATGATGTATATATTTATACTAATTAGTCCACGGGGAAATGAAACAAGAACAGTTCCCAAGTGCACTTCCGCGTGATAGTCATGAAATTACATAAAATTACTCGAAAGTGCACTTGGGAACTTACCGTGTTTCATTTCTCTGTGGACTCGTAGGAATGTACTTGATCACGCTCTCAATTGTCACCCTTTCCAATATATATATATATATATATATATATATATATATATATATATATATATAAGTGGGATTTGAACTTCGTGACGATGGAACTCCAGATAACCTGATTCAGGAGCTGATGCTGAGGAATTAGAGGCTGACGTAGTGCATGTCAGCAAGTTTGAGAGAAATGTTGAAATTTAGATATTACCTTCAATGACAAGATGATTCGCTGTGATGATAACACCTTAGATTATGCTTAAATTACTTTTTGCAGTGAATTATTGGCAGTGGAATGTCCACAGGAATGAGATATAGCTAAAGTGAATTGTTTGGAAATACATGTAGGCACGTTAGCAGATACTGAGACACTTATAGAAGAATGGATAGAAAGAGAATTCCAAGACTGAAATTTGCCAAAAGATTTCGCCTTCAAAGTGGTTCTAAGATATCGAGGAAATGGAGAGACTGTGATGCAGAATGTAGAGCAAACGGTTATGGGGATTGTTATAAAGTAAACCAAAGTAAACCAACAAGAAATAGTATTGTATGACGGACAACTGTCAAAATGATATACTTAGAAGGTGTCACTCGTACCAAATTCCTCAATCATATAAGGATATATTTTCTCGTAATGGCCAATCCTATAAGAGGAAACAGGAAAACCATGAAGACCAAAACATAGATCATACCAGTGTAGGAAGACACAAAGTTGATGGGGAAGGAGTGAATATAAACAGCGCGATTATAACATTCGTCTGCTCAGAAATCCGTAACAAGGTGAATATTGTCTGGAGAGATGGCGATGTCAAAATGTACATCCCATCCTTTATTCAGTGTTATGAATATCAACCATACGGCATGCAGAGGACACCCCTGTATCACTGTATGCAACCTTGGTATCCACCGAGACGTTAAGATGTACAGAAGCAAGACGAGATGTAAACAGAACCATTCCTCGGAGATCTCTTACTACAGCATTGATGATCTTCGGTTCTAATGGAAGATCACCAGCTCAGCAAACACAGGCTATTCTTCCAAGAACAGAGAAAGGACAAAACATCATCGTTCTCACACACCCCTGAACCTCCCGACCCCTGACACCCCTGAACCTCTCACCCCTGAACCTCCTCACCCCTGACACCCCTGAACCTCTCACCCCTGAACCTCCTCACCCCTGACACCCCTGAACCTCCTAACCCCTGAACCTCTGAACCTTCTGACCCCTGACACCCCTGAACCTCTCACCCCTGAACCTCCTCACCCCTGACACCCCTGTACCTCGTCACCCCTGACACCCCTAAACCTCCTCGCCCTCCCGATGTTGGCAGATCAAGTGCCTCTCCTGATGCCTTCTCAGGGGGGTCATCGTTCTCTCAGGGGGTCATCGTTCTGATCTCCTATTGAGAAGGCATCATCGGACCTTCCTCTGTGAGGAGGCATCACTCTCATGCTTCATTCGAAGGGCGCCCGTCGGCTGCGCCATCTCAGGAACATCTTTTAGGCGCACCTTCTGGATAAGAATACTTCAGGCACGCACCCGAAGGAACGCTCGTCGCGTGCCTCTTAAAGAGCCACAGATCATCACCTGCTCCTACCCCTGGAGCGTGGAGACGAATCAGAATCTACCTCAGAACCAGCTGGTTGCGAGCCAAGTACCACTGAGAGTGAGGACATGAGAGATTCACTCCCGTCATCTCTATTTGCCGAAGCAAGACCCCCTAAAACTAGTGATGTCTTCAGCGGGTTAAACAGAAAGCTTGAGGAACTACGTAGAATAAGAGGTTACTCATTTTCTTGAATATTGAGGTTTAATGGACAGTATTGTTGAGGAATAACGTCCAGGAATGCGGTTCCATTTGGAAGATCTTGGAGTTTTATTGACCGAAAAACTTCGTCTTAACATAGCTTGCCCGTGAAAAACCAAGCAATGAAATGAGAGCTTAACCCTTGGACGTGATTATAAATCGTACATCCTACCCCGTCACTTGGCAATACGGCTGAAGTAGGAGGCAGCAGCGTTTTAAATCAGAAATCTACCTTAGTGTAGATCCGCTGAGGACTGCATCACAAGCGACAGCAACGAGAGTGAATTTGAGACCCGAAATTACTTGCTCTCTCAGCGAAAATGATGATGTCTTGGTCTTCCATAGGTATCTGGTACGTACATGGTTGAGCACAGCGAGTGTATCATTATCAGCAAAGGTGGTGTTGATCGTGATGTCATCATCAGTATGACTGAAGTATATGATCTCTGCTCTTCCTAGACAGTATTGTTCAACCTCGTTCTATTTCACCATTACGCCCTTGACACGAAACATGACTTCGTTAAACGTATCATACGCCGAAGTTTCCTCGCGGAAGGTGAATCCCAATATTGATTAAAGCTAGTTCATGCAAAATCATACGTCATTTAGCAATGTCAGGAGCGGCATAGAGATCAAAACAAGTCATTGTGATTACATTAAGTGTGCAGAGCTGAGAACGTGGTAATACAGTAATGTACGCTCTTTTTGAGTGACAAAAGATCTCCGATTGTGTGTGTGTGTGTGTGTGTGTGTGTGTGTGTGGAAGACAACTGAGCATCGTCATTTCCTATGAGTTTTGCCTGAAGAACCCGTTGGAAATAATAGGCCCGATGGGGATGTGCCTAGTGTTCAGTCCCTATCTGGAATTCAACTTAAATTCCATTTCAGAAGGTGGATGGATCAAACTAGGATCAATTGTTTATGTGTTTACTCAAATTGTTGGCTCTGTGTTGTGGATTTGGATGACTTATTTGATGGGTTTCCTTGTTCTCGGTCTTATTTTTGTCTCCCTACCTCTAGCTGAGAGGGGTGTATGTGTGTGTGTGTGTGTGAGTGTGTGTGTTGAGCCCATAAACAGATGTCTCTTAAGTCATTGGTTAGCCAGGTTCGGTTTTGCACTGCCGGGCAGTAGCCAATGCAGGCAGAATGCAACAGTTTCAACACTTGCCGGCGTGCGTGATTATAATCCAAGCCAGTTCCTCACGCGACACAGTTTATGCAATGTATTCTACGTTGTCGATCGTTTATGGAAGGGATGTTTCTGGGTTCGGCCGGGATGTAATGTGTGATTGAGATCAGCTTTTAGAGATCGCTCCGACACCCATGGATGATGGTTTCTGACTGGGTCATTGATAACCTTCCTCCTCAGCGTTCGTCGGGCTTTTGAGTCAGGTAGCGAGCTGGACACATGGGGTTGAGGTGAGTTGATCACACTGATCATTGCGATTATAATGAGCCGGTTTTTCGTTGGAAGTTTCTGCTAGAGAGAGAGAGAGAGAGTGGTTTATTTGGAGGGGGGTGGAGGGGTGGGGGAATGTTGACTTTGATGGCGATAGCTTATCACATCATGAATAGTGATAGAGGTGCGTTCTAGTATGAGAGATACTGTGGCCAACACATAAGATACTAGACTCATGGATAGGATGTCATGAGTAAGCAATCTCATTTCATGTAGTGTAAAAAAGGCTCATCATTAGTGACGCAGCGTTTTGAAACGGTTATATATATATATATATATATATATATATATATATATATATATATATATATATATATATATATATATATATATATATATATATGTGCACAATCATCGCTTGAAGGAGAAAATAACTTATTTTCTCTTTCCAGTGGTGATTGTGCATATACTTCTTCACGCTGAAGTGAAGGTTTTGCTTTATATATATATATATATATATATATATATATATATATATATAGTGTGTGTGTGTGTGTGTGTCTTCCGTATGCTGCCTTCATAAACCTTGTCTTTATTCATATCACTCCATTCACTCGCTACGCTTAGACAATACAGGTATTTCCTCACATTTTTTTTTTTTTGTTAAGTTTCTTGCTTAATTTCATGTTACGTACTCCAGTTGCCCATCACTGCATGTCTCGAAGAACTGCTCCCTGTCTGTCATCGACTTGTTACACAAGCCTTAAGGTTGGGATCAACTCACCCGTTCAGTCTGTTCTTTTCTAAGGTAGTTAGACTGAAAGCCTCTAGTTCATCCTGAAACTCAGCTCTGTAAATTCCGGCACCATCTTTGATGTTCTCACCTAGACCTTCTCTGTCAATTCTTGGTGTTTCTTTAGGTGTGGTAACCAAAGGTAAGAAGTGTAGTGTAGTTGTGTCTTCACGTATGATGTGAACAGCTTTCCGAATAGTTCTTCACCTTTGAACTGGAATGCTTTCCTAATATTTGCCATAAGACCGTTGGTCTCCATAAAAGTAATCTCTTTGCTAAAGGGATGTAGGTAATAGGTTAGGGGCAACGTCGAAGTCCAGGTCTTTCTCACACTCAGAGATTCCTGCAGTTTGTTCCTTGGTTGACGATGGTCATACCGAAGTGATCTTTCACTGTGACCCATCCTCATTGCTTTACATATACTCGAGTTGAACTTCCTCATCCACATTTCTGACTAACTTTCAAGTTTGTCAAGAAACTGTTTTTAAAGTGATGCAGTCCTCCACGCTTTTAGATTTCCTCCACGACCTTTGTGTCATCTGCAAACATAGATGGGTTAGACCTTATTCCTTCAGGCAAGTCATCTGCATAGATCAAGAAGATTAATGTTCCCAGAACAGAACCATGCGGCACTCTGCTGGTGACCTCAAACTATTCCGAGAAGGCACCTTTGACGTTTGCTTTGTTGTGCCTGTGTCCACGTCAGATTTATTGTGCACCCCATGCTCATCCGGTGAGCGGTAGCGCAAAAGGATTACAGGGGTCACACACGATCTTACTCAGACCCCAGTGGTTTATTACGTAAGATGTTACAATTCGTATTTCAGTACATACGTTACATAGTTTCATATAGCAAGTTTTACCGACTAGATGCAAAAAGTGGATACATACTTCAGATGCCAAGTATCTTATTATTAACAATAAGGTGTTGTGACATTTCTTGCATGGTTTGTTTAGATCTATATTTAAAAGGCTTTGCATGTGTCCTGTGTTCCCTTCTACTTAGATAATCTTGTCATCACCGAAGGTGCGTCCTCCCTTATTCCTTCCTGTCTGGTGATCCGGCTTCATACTTCTTAATTATCCCGCATGCGGCACAGTGTCAAATGCTTCTTACTTCTTAATTATCCCTCATGCGGCACAGTGTCAAATGCTTTCAGCGCTGCAATACAAACAATGCATTCAGTCTTGCCTTTTGTTTAAGACGGAGCTTATTCTCTCGTAGAAATCTAAGAGGTATGTTACATATGACCTCCTCTCCCTCAGACTGTGCTGTCTCTCACTTGGTTAATTTCTTCTGTGTAAAAAGTCATTCATTTGTGTGTGTGTGTGTGTGTGTGTGTGTGTGTGTGTGTGTGTGTGTGTGTGTGTGTGTGTGTGTGTTTAATTACATATTTGTATTGTTCGGGGAGGTAGTTTTACAATGGTGGGACCTGATCTCTTTACATTCTCTGCTGTCAGAAAGGTTTTTAAATCTGTGATTGCTCTCTGCATTTACCATGTCTTCATTTGTTTTGTTCCATTCATCCACCACTCTTATAGTACAAAAGAACATCTTCACATTTTTTCTACAGGCTTCTTGCTTAATTTCATGTTATATCCTCGGGTTGGGGTGTGTGTGTGTGTGTGTGTGTGTGTGTGTGTGTGTGTGTGTGTGTGTGCACATAGAGAGAGAGAGAGAGAGAGAGAGAGAGAGAGAGAGAGAGAGAGAGAGAGAGAGAGTAGAGAGCCGAGAGTCGATCCTAGGCCACTTATAGTCCCAAATTACTCTAGTGCCAGAGGCCACGAGAGACAGTGGCTTTGGAAAGACATCATCTTTCTTCGGGCACCAGTGACACTGACTGACGGTGTCGCACCCTCCTCGCGTTGTCTCATCTCTACGGAGTGATGTTTTGGTCACACCCAGGCGGCGCGGAGTATCTGACGAACCAGGTATTAGCTGTGTGTAGAGACACATCGCTCATGCTTCGTAGATTAGCCGAGTCGATCGTGTGTTTCAGGTGTGTTGTGTATAACATCATCGGGACGACAGTCCGTGACACTGGCGCATTGGAGTGGCCGTGTGGGGAGTCACGTTCTTGTAAACGCTTGGAAATACCTGGTAAAATGTGTTGTTCCTTTTCTTTTTGTTAATACTAATTTTCCTCAGCATTGTCATGGAGGAACTGAGAAATCCATATAGTTTTCCAATATGCTAATTGACAGTATATCCCCCCTCACTTGCTTTGATCTTTATCGACGGTTCAGCAAATGTTATGCAGCTGTTATATGAATAACTCGTTTGTAAATGAATTGTAAATGAATAACGAAATGTATGTAAGGCGACCTTTTCACGCTATCGTATTTCCGATCACTGTAGTCTAGGAAGTGCATGAAATGCCAAGCTTGCGTACCTTGAGTCACGATAGTCTCGTTAGCTTACAGTTACAGGTGTGTGTGTGTATCATGAGAGGGAGTGATGTCTGCATGAGTGATTTTTTAGCCAGATGACAGATCTATATAATGCCAGTGTTGTCTGCTCCGTGGTACACACACACACACACACACACACACACACACACACACACACACACACACAAGAGCCAGAGGGACCTTGGTCACCTCTCGGTCTCGCTCGGTGTCGCGCTCCACACTGGCCTCCCCCCTCTGCTGCACGTCGTTCTCGGCGATCTACATGTAGAGGTGGACGCTCAACTTTGGAGCGCTTCAACGTGGCCGCCGATATCTCTCGGTGGGTCACCAGGGTGTCGACTCTCACGCTCGGAACGCGTTCGAGTCTCTCTCTCTCTCTCTCTCTCTCTCTCTCTCTCTCTCTCTCTCTCTCTCTCTCTCTCTCTCTCTCTCTCTCTCTCTCGTGTACGTAAAAGTAGATCTTTATCTTTTTTTTTTGTAACACATTCATTGATGATAATACAACGTTACGACTACTCTTTGGGTGTTACGGCGTGACATCTGACCTGACCCTCAAGGGTTGAGTCATCGTATACCCCAAGGTCGTAAAGTCGTGCTCAGGGGTCGTAAAGTCGTGCTCAAGGGTCGTACCTTCGTCCTCAAGGGTCGTATCGTCGTGCTCAATGGTCGTACCGTCGTGCTCAAGGGTCGTAAAGTCGTGCTCAGGGTTGTACCTTCGTGATCAAGGGTCGTACCTTCGGCCTCAAGCGTCGTAACGTCGTGT
>NC_092238.1:12943808-13011308 GCF_036320965.1 Panulirus ornatus | reverse complement strand
ACACCTGCCCTACTTACCTAGTACACCTGCCCTACTTGCCTAGTACACCTGCCCTACTTACCTAGTACACCTGCCTTACTTACCTAGTACACCTGCCCTACATACCTAGTACACCTACCCTACTTACCTAGTACACCTGCCTTACTTACCAAGTACAACTTCCCTACCTACGTTACTTCCCTACTTATCTAGTACACCTAACCTACTGTCCTGCTACACCTGCCCTGTTAGCCATCTACCCCTGCCTTGGTTATCTACTACACCAGCCTTACAGACACACCTGCCCTATTTTTCTACTACACCTTTCCTACTTACCTACTGTATCTCTTCTCCCTACCTACTACACCTTATCTACTTACCTAGTACACCTCTTTACCAGTCTGCCGACCACTCTGCCCATCCACTCACCCATTTATATTTACGTCTACTTACCCATCTGCTCATCAACATTACTTGCCAGTCTACTTACCCACCTGCCATGAACTCTTTAGACTGTAAAGCAAAAAAAGAAAATTCTCTCTTCATTTTCCTTCGTATTTCCGGAGTGTATATAGGTTAGGACCAGGAATTGGTCAGTTTGACGCTGGGGGAGGAATATTCTGTGCGTAATTACTTATTGCTGTAGTACGGGGGAGTTTTCCACGCGCGGTGAGGAGGGGGGCGCCGTCCCCCCTCACCGCCTCTGCTGTGGGTGTGATGATTTTTTTGTCATTAGGGTTTGTGCGTTACTGGGGTGAGGGGAGAGAGAGAGAGAGAGAGAGAGAGAGAGAGAGAGAGAGAGAGAGAGAGAGAGAGAGAGAGAGAGTGGGGGGCGGGAGGGAGGAGAGAGAGAGAGAGGGCTTCACGCTCGCTCTGGCCCGTCTGGGTTTGTCTTCATCGGGTACAGCACACAGTTTCGCCATGAGGTGAGCGAATGCTCCGAGATCCATCGGTGTCGGAGCTTTTAAGACATCCCATTTGGACAGCTTTGTGATTGCTGGTAGTTAAAAAAAACATCCCTTGAAGACACTCTGAAGCTGCACCCCAATTTCGCTCCCTGCTCTCAACAGCACACAGACATCTGATGTATTCGTGCCCAGTGTATAGCACATTCTGTGATTACATGTCTCCCAGACTTAAACGTACTTTGTCCGTCTCTGTAACGACTCTGTCATTATTAACATGTCCAGTGCGAGTACAGTCTGTAACTGCATGTCTCATATGTAACTCTGGCCTTTTCTATTACTATGATCGTTAACAACTGTACAGTACTACACCATGAACTTTTTGAAACACACACCGATACTCAGTGTATGTAATTTGTTTTTTGTATGTATTGTGGTTGACAAATGCTTCTTCTCCTACCCTTGTATTGATCTCATTGTTCACAAGATATCATGTATGTGTATGTCTTGCATATCTAGAAAATGGAATTTTAGACCTAAAAAAAAAGGACACAAAAAAAAGGACACTTGTGTTGTCCCGTCTCCTAACCTTGTATATATGGGCCATGAATTTACTCAGACGGGCAGCCCATCCTAGGCCAGGTACCCATCTATCGACCAGGCCCGATGGGAAGAACAGCTGGGTTGCGTGAACGCCTACTGTGCTGCGCCCAGGATTCGAACACCTTGTGGGCCCAACTCTTGTGTGGCCCGTGGTGACTCACGATAATTGAGGCTGACCACTTAACCACGGAAGCTCGTGTACTTGTGATTACTATTTGTGTGTGACGGGAAGAGAGTTTTACACTCGTGTTGTCCCGTCTCCTTAACCTTGTGTATATGTACCACGACACACACACACACACACACACACACACACACACACACACACACCTTAGCCTATGCCAGGTACCCATTCTATCGACCAGCACCCTAAGGGAGGATGAACGGTCTGGCGGACTGTGGACCGGCTGTTGTGACCAGGATTCGAACCTATGCCGCTGGTTTGATCCTAGGCTGCCCGCGCATGCGTGACGGTCAGTAACGCTGACTGCTACACCAGAGAGGTCCGTGTGTGTGTGTGCGTGTTTGTGTGTGTGTGTGTGCGTGTATGTGTGTGTGTGTGTGTGTGTGTGTGTGTGTGTGTGTTTACATGATTGCGAATGAATGTTGCCACATTTTTCCCGTTTTCCTCTCTCTCTCTCTCTCTCTCTCTCTCTCTCTCTCTCTCTCTCTCTCTCTCTCTCTCTCTCTCTCTCTCTCTCTCTCTCTCTCTCTCAGTCCCCCTGAGGTTCCAGGTCTTCACAGGCCAGCTCACCACCATCAACAAGGTTCATTTATTTAACGTTTGCCTCTCCAGTTGCAGCCCCTCACGCTCTTAACTGACTGATGTCCCACAGATCCGTCTAAATTGACAAATTAGCGTCTCTTTATTGTCATGGATCTCCTGAGTAATTAGTATCTGATTAGTCTCGGGGATCTGTAAGTAATTAGCATCTCTCTAGTCTCAGGGATGTGTAAGTGATTAGCATCTCTTTAGTCTCAGGGATGTGTAAGTGATTAGCATCTCTCTAGTCTCAGGGATGTGTAAGTGATTAGCATCTCTTTAGTCTCAGGGATGTGTAAGAGATTAGCATCTCTCTAGTCTCAAGGATGTGTAAGAGATTAGCATCTCTCTAGTCTCAAGGATCTGTAAATAATTGGCATCTTTATTCCTACGGATCTGTGAGTGATTAGCATCTCAAGAATCCTTGAGCAGTTAACATCTCTTTAGCCATAGAATCTCTGTGCAATTAGTATCTCACTAGTCGTAGGCATCTCTTTTTGAATCGCATCTCTTTAGTCTTAGGGATCTCTGAGTAGTTAGCTTCTCTTTAGTCTCAGGGATCTCCAAGTAATTAGCATCTCTCTAGTCATAGGGATCTCTTAAGTTATTAGCATCTCTCTAGTCATAGAGATCTCTTAAGTAATCATCATCTCTCTAGTCATAGGGATCTCTTAAGTAATCATCATCTCTCTAGCGATAGAGATCTCTTAAGTAATTAGCATCTCTCTAGTCTTAGGGATCTCTTAAGTAATTAGCATCTCTTTAGTCTTAGGGATCACTGGTCATAAGGGTCTCTGCTTCTCTGATGTAAGGTAAAGTCATTTGGACTGTGATCGCCAATATACTTCTTAGGTCTTGCCGTATTTCTTCCTTTTGATCATCGTTACTTGAATCGTTTCACTTTCAGATTTTGCTAATTATCTTCGTAAGGTCATTCGGGGCCTTGTTTCACCGAAGGGTTGGGAGGGGGGGTGGAATGTGTAATCTTTTCGTATAGAAAACGTGCACAGGATCTGATGGCAATTGCGTACCTCAATACTGGCACTTTATTTCATGCTTATTGTCAAGAGCAATAGCGGATCATCTTCCTTGTCATTTTCATCATTGCAGTTGCAACGCATTCATGTATTTTTTTTTTTCATCATTTTTGTCTTCCAGTTGTTTGAGGTCGTTGACTCTTGCCTTACTTTTCCACCAGAGGGCAAGTCCGTGAAATGAAGTTGATTATATATGTAGATTTCTCGGTTCCTAAGGACGAGTTCCGTGACCCTCCTCGCGTTGCTTGTTGTGTCAGCAGTCGTTATAGTTCTCAAATATCTGCTTGACGACTCACTTCCTCCTGCGCAGGGTCGAGGACACTCCTCCGCTGCTAGCCCTGGCCTCAGCCACCACCACCATTAACCATTCCCTCTTTTTCTCCATCCCTGCCACCCCTACTGTCATCCATTTTCCCCCCACCTCATCCTCCTCCCTCCTTCACTTCCGTCATCCAATCCTCCGCCGTCATCTCCACCACTACTGCCAACCATCCCTGTGCCCCTCCTTGCCACCACTACTATCAACCTTATTCCCAGTCCTCCCTGCCACCATTTTCGTCAACCATTTCTCCTCCATTCCAGCTACCGTTAACCATCTCCTCCCCCCTCCCCCTCCCGCCCTCCCTACCACCATATCCTTCGTCTGTTCTCTCATCTTCTCTGCC
Source organism: Panulirus ornatus (assembly GCF_036320965.1). Classification (NCBI taxonomy): domain Eukaryota; kingdom Metazoa; phylum Arthropoda; class Malacostraca; order Decapoda; family Palinuridae; genus Panulirus; species Panulirus ornatus. Next base: position 13,007,356 of record NC_092238.1, on the reverse strand, counting down.
ACGTCCTTCGTCGCCTGCTCTTTCTTCTCCTCCATGACTTCTCTCCCACCCACTCCATCTCCTTCTTCATCTTTCCTACTCCTTCTCATCTATCTCTTCCATCTCCTTTCCTGCTACTCCTCACCCACCTCTTCCATCTCCTCTTTCATTCCATTCTAACCATTTCTTCTATCCTTCTCTCGTTCATTCACCGCTATTTCATACTCTGCCATCATCATCTCCTCTGTTTCACCCTTCTCCCACCGGTCCCTGGCCCTTCCTTCACTTTCTTTCAATCCACCTCATTTGCTCGGCCACTTCCTTCACACGGGGAATTCTCGGCTGCAAAACCACCTCCAATTTGGATATCGACGAGAGGCAAGCAGTATAGGGCAAAGGTGCGGTGTAAGTAATTTTAACAGAGTCAAGAATTACATTTTGCGCCCATGACACTTTCGTGTCCAGAAAGACTTCTGGCGTGTTATATCTTGTCTTTCTTTCCCAATATTTTCTTCTTCTTTTTCTTCTTTTTCTTCTTCTTATCGTTGTCTTCTTTAGTTGGTGTCCACTCTGCCACCTACCGAGACACAGGGTCGCACCGCTGTGGTAGAACACACACACACACACACCGCACATTTCGCCATCGGCAATAAGGAAAAAAGAAAAATAACTGGTGATTTCTTGGCCCTAAACCCTGAATCGTATGGTTTTTATATAATCTTATTCCTCCGTAACGCGAATCAAGAAGACACAATTCTCTCCCAGCTTTGTAGAGAGAGAGAGAGAGAGAGAGAGAGAGAGAGAGAGAGAGAGAGAGAGAGAGAGAGAGATAGGGCAAGAATATACTGCATGCTATCACCGCCGGGGATCATAATGGCGGAGGGCATTTGACAAAGGGCCTGTAACCTAAACGCCACTTACATGCAGAGCTAAAGCTGAATTTGCAGAGCCATTGTGACATTGGCCAAGAACCAACTCAGCAAGAAGGAAACTGGGAAGACTGTGAGAGCGTGCGCTGCATATTATTCACCTCAATGGCTCAGGTTTCCGCCTGCCCTCATTGGACATGGGCATTTTGACGTTCTTCTATCGTCGTAAAGATATTCCGAGCGTTGCTTCTATGTTTGGTAGAAGGGCTTACGAATACGCTGGTACTGTGCGCCGCTTTGGTCACGTCATTTGTCTGCTGTCACTATTGTTGGTGGTGAACCACTGCACGCGACCACGTCATCACTATCATTATTATCATCATGATTATCGTTATCATCATCATGGTAGCCATCGCCACCATACTCACCATCATATATGGTCCTGATCTCACCATCTTTACAATCATTGCTGTTATTGCTATCATGGTGCTGTAGTAATTCTTTTATCCTCTTACTCTCTTATTGCCTTAAGTTTATATCAACTATTTCTGTAGTATGTGTTCAGTCCACCAAATGAAAAACGACTGCAAATACCCCCTTTTTTTTTTCCTACTTCACACCAGTTCGGTACAGCATAAACCGTCAGGTGTACACATTGTTGATCATGGCAGAGTTCAGGGCCGTTGGTGAACGAGGAGTTGATCTTGGCAGAATCCAGAGCCGCTGGTGAACCAGCTGTTGGTTGATCTTGTCCAGAGTTCCGGTTGATGTGACCTGCGGAGTTCGTTATCAATCACACATGCTGCGTGAAGAATGATGCTCATCCATCCAGCGAGGAAGGTGGATACATTTTCTCATACTCTGGCCGGAGGTTAACTGCTTTACCAAGACGATGAACACCACGGGCTACTGTAATCTGAATACTAACACTCTGTATCTGGCCATGAGACAGTGAATGATGGTTCATCGACACACCTCGCTAGCATATGATAATCGTTATTGACACAGCGTAGTGTGGGACGCTGGGCAGTTATCGACCCGAGTTATACTGATATATGAACGTGAATGTATAATGTCATGTTGTATTCATGCGCATTTTCATGGTGCTAGGAGGGGGACACCACCATTAACTGGTGGTAGTAGTTGCAGTGCTAGAAGGGGACACCACCATTAACTTGGTAGTAGTAGTAATAGTAGTAGTAGTGCTCGGAGTGGCAGCACAATTACATGGTAGTCGTTGTAGTAGGGTTATTAACCGGTAGTTGTGGTGATCGGAGAGGGTAACACTCATACGTTATAGTAGTAGAATTGCAAGGAGGAGGTCAGACTAACATTTGATAGAAGTGATGGCGCTAGGATGGGACAACATCATTAACTGGTTGCATACTAGTGCTAAGGATGGGGCAATACCATTACTCAGTAAGAGAAATATCTGTTGGAGTTGTTATCCATAATCGTTGTCGGAGTCATGATTGATGGTGTGTATGTATGACTAAAGTGTAGATATCCCTGCCGTAACTGTAGCTGCTTAGAGAACCATTTAGCCAACTCAGTCATTCGATGAATTCAAGTCACTAACTTGGATCTTACAATTGATTGCAGAGACGGAGTTACGTTACGGTACTCCATACAATATCTCACTCCGCCAAACTTTTTACTCTCCTCCCGCAGGAGAGTCAGCAGCCGCAGTCTTCTCCATCATACCGCAAACTACATCCAACAATCGCATTTCCATATTTCATAGAGCAAACTACTCCCAAGAATTACAATTCCATATCTTATGCATCTGAGAAGTCGACGGACCGAGGCTTTTTTGTGGGGGGGGGGCGTACGGGGGAGGTGGTACCGAGGCCAGTTGTAGGTTGGGGGAACAATCAGACCGACACAGTGGTTTCCAGTCACTTAATGGCCAGTCCACCAGTGTGTGCTGTGCCTGCTCTAGTCCACGGAAATGATATGTCATTTGGTATTCTTTTCTCTTCGCAGATATTACCATAAACATGCGTCCACGTGTGTTTACTTTGTCTATATATATATATATATATATATATATATATATATATATATATATATATATATATATATATATATATATCCGTAAGCTTATTCTTTATATCATCAGTCGGTTGTTAGTAACTTAAAGTGCTTACGGCGCCACGGCTCGACCTGGAGGAATCCCCGTAGTTCTTCTTGTTCAGCGCACCTCCCGTTTTCCCCCTTATCATTCCTCCATTTTCTGTCGTGTCGTTATGTATCCAGACGGCCAGGCTGGGGCGTGTGGCCGGGCTTGGCCGTGACATACACCAGCGACCCGCCTAAGGTGAAGCTGGAATCCTTTACGTCCCGTCTTGGCCATCTTGAATTTACATATTTATACAGAAATGATCGATGCATTTATTCAGTCATCTTAATATTCGGAACCAGTGAACTGATCAGTCTGAAACTTGATGTACATAATTCATGATATGGGACAAATCACTTGTGTTCAAAGGACGTTGGTTGGTATACGTGGAGAGGAGGAGGAGGAGGAGGACGAGTAGCAGGGAAATGTATCAGTAGTGTATCCTGTTTTCCACACTACCTCCCGAACGGTAGCTCCACCGCTGTTATGGCTACTGTACGGGAGAAAAAAAAAATAAACGTATCTTTGGTGGTGGTTTTCGTGCGAAGCGTTGATGGACGAACTGGATGTCCGTGGTTTTATCGTTATCTTCCGACTGTACAAGACCATGGGTTCGAAGCTTGGGGAAGAGCTTCGGTTAACTCACTAGTGAGGAGGGTATCCACCATGAGCTCCGTGCTATGTGGTTGTATACATCATCATCATCTGGTCAAACCCCCGGAGAATCCTCTCGAAAGTTGAAACGTCGCTCGAACTGGCATCGCTGTGTCAGTAAGCCTACTTGCTCCGCACGTATATCCCTCATGGCGATATGGGCTAAGCGATGCCCCTCCACAGACCTCATACACTCAACGTGCCATGGGATTCCAACCCTCGCTCCACCCTGGCGTCACGTGATTATTGTTCGACGCCATGCGTGTACACTGAACAAGAAAGTTCCACAGGGTAATATGATCTGCAACCTCAGGTCCTGATCCACATAGATGTTGGCAGGAGCGCCATGCAGAAGAAGGCTCCTCCCTCACCCGCCTACCACTTCCTCTGGCGCGTCATCCTGTGGGATAATAACGACGAAGGAACGCCATAGATGGAACGAATATTCTCACATGGAGATTTGATAGGAACGGATGAATGCAAAGCACATACTGATCTAATCACAACAGCTGGATACCCCGGGAGGAAGAGAAATTTAGATGCTACTCTCTAAGGGGGGGAAAAAAAAAGTTAAAATATGTGCATTTTATATATCCGTTCTTACACAGGCTTATTCACTGATATCCTTATAGTATTTGTTTGGACATGTTTTATACGTATCCTTATAGTATTTGTTTGCACATGTTTTATATGTATGTATAGCCTTCGCTTTGTGAGTATATATATAATGGTTATTTTTCCCAGTGTCTTGTAACTCTACTGCTGAACTGTTCACGTTCGTATGTCTCCCTTCAACGTAGTACTCTCATTGTTTTGGCCATTGTGTATATATGTGTATACAACGGGAGATTATCGAAATTATTTACTGTTTCAAGAACTTCCACCATCACTCGTAACCATGAGCGGTGTTCCAGAGTTAATTGCTTTAAACCTCTCAGTCTTTCTTCGGAAAGTTAACGCGCATCTTTTTCCCTGTGATTCAGTCTAGTTTTCCTTCGTCAGAGTCAAACAGTAAATGAAACTTTATTGGAAAGCCATAACATATAATTTTGTACTGATAGTTTTTTAAGTTTTGAAGTATCTTTTCAAAGGAAGTCTGAAATATATCATTCTTTGTAAACAGTTTAAAGTCTTTAGATATTCATTTCATGATAAAAGCCGCTGAATAATCATTGCGTTTAAGCGCTTTCCAAAATTTCCACAAAAAAAAAATCAGGTCAAATCAAAATCCTCTTCTTTGATGAGGTTTTGTGATCACAGCTGAACACATTCTAATGTGGTCTCACTAGAATGAGTTTTGTGGCTTTTTATTGGTTACATTTCAGCTGTCATGTCTTAGCTTTTTTGTTTACTTGCCTTATTGTACGCAGAGCTTAGCTTTCTGTGTGTTTGCCTTATGTACAGTCATAGCTTTCTGTTTGCCTTACATAGTCTTAGCTTTCTGGTTGCCTTTTTGTATACAGACGTAGCTTTCTGTGTGGTTTATCATATGGTTTTAGCTTTATGTTTGTCTCATTATATACAGTCTTAGCTTTCTGTTTATTACATACATTCTTAGCTTTCTGTTTGCTTTATTATCTACAGTCCTAGCTCTCTGTTCGCCTTTTTATCTGCAGTCAGCTTTGCGTTATTATATACAGCCTTAGCTTTCTGTCTCTCTCATTATACACAGCTGAACATTGCCTTGTGTATTCGAGTTCATTTGTGATTTTCGCTTGGAGATTTTTTTCAGTGAGTCTAGATGATATCTCTACACCGTTTTCATATGTTCTTGTCCAATAGTTTTATCACAAAATGCCCGACTTTGCACTCGTCTTCATCCATCCACGTTTGCCATGTCTGACCACTGTATCTGTTCGTTTCAATGGATTTTCATTTATCTTTTTTTTTTTTTTCAAGGGAGTATTGGGAGGGCAGGGGGGGGGGGGGTGTCGGCGCTATATTTCCAAATTTCTTACCGTCCGGACAATTAGGAGATTTTGCTAGTGAGTCTCTTCTCCATGACGGTGATAACAAGAAGACTGAGGGCTCAGAATCGATCCCTGTGGTACCCCGATTGTGACACTGAGCCAGTCAGATGCCTCCCTCCCCCGTATATCATCGCACACCTTATTTTTTCTTTCTTTTCCCCAGCTGTCATCCTGCATCACCTTGCGACATGCCTGGGACCTTTCGGGTCGTCCTGCATCACTTAGTTTTATCCATCCTTACGAACAACTGCCTTAAAACGTATTTTATCTTTTTTTTTTCTAGAATATCTAGAATATCTTGCTATAGGGCGAGTGGGAAAAGTTTGTAACCGTGTCGTTGTGTTCAGAACTGCGTATATGAATTGGTTGTGATGTCTTCTCGCTCCTTTACAACGTTGAACTCCAGAAAACTTTAACCTCCCCTCCCCCTTATTTCTTCGTATCAGCTATGATATATGCGTCTTCCAAAAGACAACTTTTTTCTTCCCTCCTTCTAAAAGTCTTAAACTATTCTGTATTGTTTTTTTCCATGTTTCTTTTAGCCCCATTTTTTTTTTTTTTAGCTCATCCTTGAAAAGCTGACCTTGTTGTTGAGGTGTTCGCGTTCGGAAAAGGAGCTTCGGAGAGATATGGGTTGTGAATCTACGTATGTACGAACTTCGGGTATGTTGCGATGGATGAAGATCCCCTGGTGTTTGAGTTATCCACGTTCCTCCCCCCCCAGACCACTTCTCCCTCCTGCAGTATAAGACCTCTCCTCTACCACTGCTTTCATCGGCTTTCCTCTCTCGGCACAAGTCTTTCGTAACCCTCCTGGTCCTTAACCAGTCTTATACATTTTGACTTAGTACTCATTTGTCTTTCCCTATAACTGAACTTACATTTCTCTGTTCTTTTAGATTACGTTAGTAATGTCAAGTGAAAATCATCCTTCAACCGTTTTCTTCTTCAGTTAGTCTTTGCCATATTCGTTTTAGCAGTGACGTCTCTATCGTACACGGTGTTTGATACCTGTGTTACTTCAGTCAAGAAAATGATCCATGATTGGCGATATTATCAGGTCCCTAATGTTCCCTCTGGTCAGGTCATGACTTCTCGTCCAGGGCGTCCTGTGGGCCCACATCCCAACATCACATACACACATTACAACCATCTGAATCTCCGTTTTCCTTGGCACCTCTACCCTTCATCGTTTTCCATGATAGACTTATCATCGTCACCTTTATAAGTAGCTTTGTATGCCATAGTCACCCACATCGTCTGTCACTCACACCCCCTCCTCTCTCGTGCACTGCGCTTCTTACCTACATCTCTTGTATACCCATACGACCTACGTTTTCTATAACAGCGGTGCCCACCTGATGGTGACCCTTGTGTCATTTCCTGCCTTCCCCTTCCTCTCCCTTTTCGTCCATTTGTCTGATGGTTACTTGCAATAGTTTAACGCGCACAGTTCCCTCCCACCTTACAGCCGAGCGCGTCTGTCACTTCGCCTCACCTCTGTCCGTCTCTACACTTCTGTCTGTCGCTACACCTCATCCTACAACCATCTATCGCTATACTTAGTCTTACAACCATCTATCGCTACACCTCGTCCTATAACCATCTATCGTTGCGCCGCATCCTACAACCATCTATCGCTGCACCTCGCCCTACAATCATCTATCGCTGCACCTCGTCCTACAGCCATCTATCGCTGCACCTCGTCCTACACCCATCTATCGCTGCACCTCGTCCTACAACCATCTGTCGCTGCGCCTCGTCTTACAGCCATCTATCGCTATACCTCCTCCTATAACCATCTATCGCCACACCTCATCCTACAACCATCTATCGCTACACCGCATCCTACAACCATCTATCGCTACAACCATCGTGACATACAGTTTCATGGATTCCCCAGTTGTAGATACATCTAAAACCCAAGATACCCTAATAGTATCCTGAAGCTCAGCGTTGCCAACAGCGAGAACACCCTGCAGTTCACAACGAACTCACTAACTACACATGTAATATAAGCCGGATTTTCAGCCCCCTTGAACTGCTGTAGAGGGTAGGTAGAGGCTGTAGATGACTTGTATATTCTTGAGGTAACCAACCCCCTCCTCCCCTTCACTGGAGGCCGCCACCGACCGTCCAGCCGGCCAGGATGTACGCTTAAATGGAAAACGTTTGTGAGTCTGCATGTGCGTGTGTAATTTATGTGCGTGTGTATCCAAGTATGTGGGAAAGGTCCGTTTGACGGATGTGGGCGTGTGCATTGAGGCAGGTCTCTCTCTCTCTCTCTCTCTCTCTCTCTCTCTCTCTCTCTCTCTCTCTCTCTATATATATATATATATATATATATATATATATATATATGTATATGTATGTATATGTATATGTATATGTGTGTGTGTGTGTGTGTGTGTGTGTGTGTGTGTGTGTGTGTGTTTAGTTTTGTGTGCATTCAGAATAAGGCTTACACGTGTAAGTCGATGTATTTCTATGTATGGTAGATAAGATCCATTTCGTTTCTGGGACTGTGTACCTGAAGGCCCGCGTGTGTGTGTGTGTGTGTGTAATGTGCTGCTTTCCCGGAGGAAGGGGTCGTTCAAGCACTGCTACGTGTGTGTAAACAAATAACAAAAAAAAAAAGAATGAAAAAAGGGAAAATTCTGGTTACATATAAGAGGGTTGTGACTGTGTTGGTCTGTGAAAGTATATTGTGTCATACTTTTTGTATACCTTGTGTGAACGTATGCTTGTATAAGCTCATGCTTGTGGCCAAGTGTGTCTCCCTGTAAGTGAGTATGCATGAGTGCCTACATGCACAATGGCAGGTTTTTTGCATTTTCAGTCCTCGTGATTTTAACTGGGTTTAAGCTCAGACAAGCAGATTTCTGGGTACAAGGTTCAGCAAATATGTCTCTTGGAAATTGTGTATGTGTGTATATAGACGTGTTTGTGTGTACGTTTTGGGAGGTGTTTATGTGTGTGTGTGTGTATAGGTTACTGTGTAGGTATTTTGTGGTGTGTGCAAACACACACACACACACACACACACACACACACACACACACACGTGGCTGTGCCAGAGGAATTCTTTGTTAATGAGAGAGAGAGAGAGAGAGAGAGAGAGAGAGAGAGAGAGAGAGAGAGAGAGAGAGAGAGAGAATGAATGTGTGTGTTTGTGTGTGTGTGTGTGTGTGTGTGTGTGTGTGTGTGCGTGTGTGTGTAATTATCCATTTGTACTATACGGGGAGGGATTCTGACACACGGAGGGCCCCATGTCTTGAACATTGTTTATCATACAACTTCTTAGATTTCTGTATGACGTCTGCATTGATCATGTCATCAGTCACTCTGTTTTATGCATCCTTTACTCTTATGACTTTTAATCTCATGTTCTGTCCTCTGATTGTTTTATCCTACTTCTTTCGATGAATTGTTCACTGTCTCCGTCCACAATCTGGTTTGAAAACATAAAGGTTGTGATCAGGTCACCCCTCACCCTTCTCTCTTCTACGATGGACAAATTCAAGGTCTCTACTAAGCTACTACTTCTCAGTTGTGGTATCATCTCTCTTGCGCTCCTCTGGACCTTCTCTTTTAGTTCTTTGGTATTCTGTAGGTGAGGTGACCAAACTTGAGGAACTTACCTATGATTTGACTGTTTCAGATGTGAACAGCTTGCTGAATATTTTCCTTATTCATATGTTCGACTGCTGTTCTAATATTTGCCAGCAGACAGTTTGTCTCCCTTACTGTTTTTGTGGTATAGGACTCTTCTGGCAACGGGTTGAGGAAGATGTCAACTCTCAAGACCTTCTCGCACACAGGTTCCTGCACTTTAGTAATATCCCGCTAGATAATGATAATATTGAAACCTCCTTTCACACTATCCCATCCTCGTTACTGTACATTTACCTGGATTTCATTGTATCACCCAAATATAAGACTAACTTTGAAGTCTTGGTCCCCATAGTACTTCCATGCAGCCCTCCTCATTCTGCACTTCCCTCGTGAGCTGTATTCACCTGCAAGCATATTCGAAGGAAGGAGTCCATACCATTTGGTGAATCATTCACACAGATCGAGAAGAATACTTGTCCTAGAACACATTACCTTGTGGCATTCCGCTGGTGACCTCAACCCATTTTGCTCGTCTGAACTTGCAAGCATATTCAAAGGAAGGAGTCCATACCATTTGGTGAATCATTCACGTAGATCGAGAAGAGAACTTGTCCTAGAACATATTACCCTGTGGCATTCCGCTGGTGACCTCAACCCATTTTGCTCCTCTGACGTGCATCCTGTGTTCCCTCTTTGACACTACCTACTTTAGGCAATAAGTGGACGGAGGCCTTCTTTCATGTAGCCTCCTCTTTTGATATTTGGCCGATAGGCAGAACTAGCAGGCGGGTATCATCATGGGAAGATTTAAGTAACAGCAAGAAAAAGAAAAGAAGTCGTTTTAGTTCCACGCCGATGGATGCTGTGTGTGTAAGTTGGAGGGGCTGTATGCCCACAAGCAAGTGTCATCGAGGCTGAAAGAAAAGACAGTAGTGCTGGCTCACAGCTCCACCTTCCCAGATGACCTAGACCAGAGCTACTCATATACTGTTAGTGACTTTACAGTCACACAGAATCCCCAGATGGCAAAGTATAACATAAACGTAGTGAAAAATGAAGAAAACGTACGCGTTACGATTTATTTCAGTCTGAAGTGGGTCCTCAAAATGACTGGAAAATACATTTGAAGTCAATACAAGAGACGATTTTATGAAACGCTAACAGTTACAAACGTACCGTTAAAGAAAACGGTCGTAATTTTCCTCTTCTTCTGAGCGTGTTGCTGTACAGAGACGGTAGGGGCGTGGGACCGCGCCACTCATTGCTTGCCTCGTTCACCTACTTAGTAACGTAGTGCCTTCCTGGTCATTGGTTGCCTACCACGCCACTACCTGTGTCTCAGAGTGTGTTGGATTCAGAGTCCAGATTGTTCACAATTAATCTATCTGTGTGTGTGTGTGTGTGTGTGTGTGTGTGTGTGTGTGTGTTGGACATGCCGTTGAAAACTCGTATGTGGGTGATCTACAACGTCTGGTTGTAGACTTGTGCGTACGCTGTGGGTGGGGAGGTGTCTGCGTGTGAGGCTGTGTGAACACGTCTGTCTTGTGTGCGTACCATCATGTGGACGTGCTGGCAACAGCCAGCGTACGCTAAAGTGCGGACGTGAGCGGTTTTGAGTGTGTCTCAGGAAGCAGATGTATTGTCTCTCATGAAAATGATATTTTTTTTCCTCTAGTTTAAAGTTATCGAAACTTTATATTTTTCTTTCTTTTTTTTTCTTTTTAAGTTGGAGGTTCCAGTCACGGACAATATTCCACATCTAGGGCGGGACTAAAATGAAGGGGAAAAGGAAGAGACGAGGAAAAGTACTTACGAGTTTTGAAAAGACATGAGAGGGAAGAGAGTTCAAAGCCTCGAGGTGTAGGGAAAGCAACAGTTGTCAAAACGGCCCACCCCTAAGTTGTCATTGGCCACTCATTAAGTATGTGGAGCAGCAGCTTGCCGGGTATTCCTGGTCTAACTAGTGATGGGAGCACACATGCAGCCAGCTCCCGAGAGCAAAAACCAAAGTAGTACTTATAGGAGAGGGAAAGTGAGCCAACATTGCGGCACTGGGCAAGCGGGTCGAGTTTTGGAGTTAGCCTGGTAGAGTTCTCTGGTCGTGCTGCTTTCGAGTAAAATCTGTCAAGTAAGGATGCTGAGCGAGAACCAGATAAGGATGGGGTACACTGTATATACCCTTAAGTCACATTGGGGCACACTGTATATACCCTTGAGTTACAGTGGGGTACACTGTATATACCCTTAAGTCACATTGGGGCACACTGTATATACCCTTAAGTCACATTGGGGCACACTGTATATACCCTTGAGTTACAGTGGGGTACACTGTATATACCCTTGAGTTACAGTGGGGTACACTGTATATACCCTTAAGTCACATTGGGGCACACTGTATATACCCTTGAGTTACAGTGGGGTACACTGTATATACCCTTAAGTCACATTGGGGCACACTGTATATACCCTTGAGTTACAGTGGGGTACACTGTATATACCCTTGAGTTACAGTGGGGTACACTGTATATACCCTTAAGTCACATTGGGGCACACTGTATATACCCTTGAGTTACAGTGGGGTACACTGTATATACCCTTAAGTCACATTGGGGCACACTGTATATACCCTTAAGTCACATTGGGGCACACTGTATATACCCTTAAGTCACATTGGGGCACACTGTATATACCCTTGAGTTACAGTGGGGTACACTGTATATACCCTTGAGTTACAGTGGGGTACACTGTATATACCCTTAAGTCACATTGGGGCACACTGTATATACCCTTGAGTTACAGTGGGGTACACTGTATATACCCTTGAGTTACAGTGGGGTACACTGTATATACCCTTAAGTCACATTGGGGCACACTGTATATACCCTTGAGTTACAGTGGGGTACACTGTATATACCCTTAAGTCACATTGGGGCACACTGTATATACCCTTGAGTTACAGTGGGGTACACTGTATATACCCTTAAGTCACATTGGGGCACACTGTATATACCCTTGAGTTACAGTGGGGTACACTGTATATACCCTTAAGTCACATTGGGGCACACTGTATATACCCTTGAGTTACAGTGGGGTACACTGTATATACCCTTAAGTCACATTGGGGCACACTGTATATACCCTTGAGTTACAGTGGGGTACACTGTATATACCCTTAAGTCACATTGGGGCACACTGTATATACCCTTAAGTCACATTGGGGCACACTGTATATACCCTTAAGTCACATTGGGGCACACTGTATATACCCTTAAGTCACATTGGGGCACACTGTATATACCCTTAAGTCACATTGGGGCACACTGTATATACCCTTAAGTCACATTGGGGCACACTGTATATACCCTTGAGTTACAGTGGGGTACACTGTATATACCCTTGAGTTACAGTGGGGTACACTGTATATACCCTTGAGTTACAGTGGGGTACACTGTATATACCCTTAAGTCACATTGGGGCACACTGTATATACCCTTAAGTCACATTGGGGCACACTGTATATACCCTTGAGTTACAGTGGGGTACACTGTATATACCCTTAAGTCACATTGGGGCACACTGTATATACCCTTGAGTTACAGTGGGGTACACTGTATATACCCTTGAGTTACAGTGGGGTACACTGTATATACCCTTAAGTCACATTGGGGCACACTGTATATACCCTTGAGTTACAGTGGGGTACACTGTATATACCCTTGAGTTACAGTGGGGTACACTGTATATACCCTTAAGTCACATTGGGGCACACTGTATATACCCTTGAGTTACAGTGGGGTACACTGTATATACCCTTAAGTCACATTGGGGCACACTGTATATACCCTTGAGTTACAGTGGGGTACACTGTATATACCCTTGAGTTACAGTGGGGTACACTGTATATACCCTTAAGTCACATTGGGGCACACTGTATATACCCTTAAGTCACATTGGGGCACACTGTATATACCCTTGAGTTACAGTGGGGTACACTGTATATACCCTTGAGTTACAGTGGGGTACACTGTATATACCCTTGAGTTACAGTGGGGTACACTGTATATACCCTTGAGTTACAGTGGGGTACACTGTATATACCCTTAAGTCACATTGGGGCACACTGTATATACCCTTGAGTTACAGTGGGGTACACTGTATATACCCTTGAGTTACAGTGGGGTACACTGTATATACCCTTGAGTTACAGTGGGGTACACTGTATATACCCTTGAGTTACAGTGGGGTACACTGTATATACCCTTAAGTCACATTGGGGCACACTGTATATACCCTTGAGTTACAGTGGGGTACACTGTATATACCCTTAAGTCACATTGGGGCACACTGTATATACCCTTAAGTCACATTGGGGCACACTGTATATACCCTTGAGTTACAGTGGGGTACACTGTATATACCCTTGAGTTACAGTGGGGTACACTGTATATACCCTTGAGTTACAGTGGGGTACACTGTATATACCCTTAAGTCACATTGGGGCACACTGTATATACCCTTGAGTTACAGTGGGGTACACTGTATATACCCTTAAGTCACATTGGGGCACACTGTATATACCCTTAAGTCACATTGGGGCACACTGTATATACCCTTAAGTCACATTGGGGCACACTGTATATACCCTTGAGTTACAGTGGGGTACACTGTATATACCCTTAAGTCACATTGGGGCACACTGTATATACCCTTAAGTCACATTGGGGCACACTGTATATACCCTTGAGTTACAGTGGGGTACACTGTATATACCCTTAAGTCACATTGGGGCACACTGTATATACCCTTGAGTTACAGTGGGGTACACTGTATATACCCTTAAGTCACATTGGGGCACACTGTATATACCCTTGAGTTACAGTGGGGTACACTGTATATACCCTTAAGTCACATTGGGGCACACTGTATATACCCTTGAGTTACAGTGGGGTACACTGTATATACCCTTGAGTTACAGTGGGGTACACTGTATATACCCTTGAGTTACAGTGGGGTACACTGTATATACCCTTGAGTTACAGTGGGGTACACTGTATATACCCTTGAGTTACAGTGGGGTACACTGTATATACCCTTGAGTTACAGTGGGGTACACTGTATATACCCTTGAGTTACAGTGGGGTACACTGTATATACCCTTAAGTCACATTGGGGCACACTGTATATACCCTTGAGTTACAGTGGGGTACACTGTATATACCCTTGAGTTACAGTGGGGTACACTGTATATACCCTTAAGTCACATTGGGGCACACTGTATATACCCTTGAGTTACAGTGGGGTACACTGTATATACCCTTAAGTCACATTGGGGCACACTGTATATACCCTTGAGTTACAGTGGGGTACACTGTATATACCCTTGAGTTACAGTGGGGTACACTGTATATACCCTTAAGTCACATTGGGGCACACTGTATATACCCTTGAGTTACAGTGGGGTACACTGTATATACCCTTAAGTCACATTGGGGCACACTGTATATACCCTTAAGTCACATTGGGGCACACTGTATATACCCTTAAGTCACATTGGGGCACACTGTATATACCCTTAAGTCACATTGGGGCACACTGTATATACCCTTGAGTTACAGTGGGGTACACTGTATATACCCTTGAGTTACAGTGGGGTACACTGTATATACCCTTAAGTCACATTGGGGCACACTGTATATACCCTTAAGTCACATTGGGGCACACTGTATATACCCTTGAGTTACAGTGGGGTACACTGTATATACCCTTGAGTTACAGTGGGGTACACTGTATATACCCTTGAGTTACAGTGGGGTACACTGTATATACCCTTAAGTCACATTGGGGCACACTGTATATACCCTTGAGTTACAGTGGGGTACACTGTATATACCCTTAAGTCACATTGGGGCACACTGTATATACCCTTAAGTCACATTGGGGCACACTGTATATACCCTTGAGTTACAGTGGGGTACACTGTATATACCCTTAAGTCACATTGGGGCACACTGTATATACCCTTAAGTCACATTGGGGCACACTGTATATACCCTTGAGTTACAGTGGGGTACACTGTATATACCCTTGAGTTACAGTGGGGTACACTGTATATACCCTTGAGTTACAGTGGGGTACACTGTATATACCCTTGAGTTACAGTGGGGTACACTGTATATACCCTTGAGTTACAGTGGGGTACACTGTATATACCCTTGAGTTACAGTGGGGTACACTGTATATACCCTTGAGTTACAGTGGGGTACACTGTATATACCCTTAAGTCACATTGGGGCACACTGTATATACCCTTGAGTTACAGTGGGGTACACTGTATATACCCTTGAGTTACAGTGGGGTACACTGTATATACCCTTGAGTTACAGTGGGGTACACTGTATATACCCTTAAGTCACATTGGGGCACACTGTATATACCCTTGAGTTACAGTGGGGTACACTGTATATACCCTTAAGTCACATTGGGGCACACTGTATATACCCTTAAGTCACATTGGGGCACACTGTATATACCCTTGAGTTACAGTGGGGTACACTGTATATACCCTTAAGTCACATTGGGGCACACTGTATATACCCTTAAGTCACATTGGGGCACACTGTATATACCCTTAAGTCACATTGGGGCACACTGTATATACCCTTAAGTCACATTGGGGCACACTGTATATACCCTTGAGTTACAGTGGGGTACACTGTATATACCCTTAAGTCACATTGGGGCACACTGTATATACCCTTAAGTCACATTGGGGCACACTGTATATACCCTTGAGTTACAGTGGGGTACACTGTATATACCCTTGAGTTACAGTGGGGTACACTGTATATACCCTTAAGTCACATTGGGGCACACTGTATATACCCTTGAGTTACAGTGGGGTACACTGTATATACCCTTAAGTCACATTGGGGCACACTGTATATACCCTTGAGTTACAGTGGGGTACACTGTATATACCCTTAAGTCACATTGGGGCACACTGTATATACCCTTGAGTTACAGTGGGGTACACTGTATATACCCTTAAGTCACATTGGGGCACACTGTATATACCCTTAAGTCACATTGGGGCACACTGTATATACCCTTGAGTTACAGTGGGGTACACTGTATATACCCTTGAGTTACAGTGGGGTACACTGTATATACCCTTGAGTTACAGTGGGGTACACTGTATATACCCTTAAGTCACATTGGGGCACACTGTATATACCCTTAAGTCACATTGGGGCACACTGTATATACCCTTAAGTCACATTGGGGCACACTGTATATACCCTTAAGTCACATTGGGGCACACTGTATATACCCTTAAGTCACATTGGGGCACACTGTATATACCCTTAAGTCACATTGGGGCACACTGTATATACCCTTAAGTCACATTGGGGCACACTGTATATACCCTTGAGTTACAGTGGGGTACACTGTATATACCCTTGAGTTACAGTGGGGTACACTGTATATACCCTTGAGTTACAGTGGGGTACACTGTATATACCCTTAAGTCACATTGGGGCACACTGTATATACCCTTAAGTCACATTGGGGCACACTGTATATACCCTTAAGTCACATTGGGGCACACTGTATATACCCTTAAGTCACATTGGGGCACACTGTATATACCCTTGAGTTACAGTGGGGTACACTGTATATACCCTTAAGTCACATTGGGGCACACTGTATATACCCTTAAGTCACATTGGGGCACACTGTATATACCCTTAAGTCACATTGGGGCACACTGTATATACCCTTAAGTCACATTGGGGCACACTGTATATACCCTTGAGTTACAGTGGGGTACACTGTATATACCCTTAAGTCACATTGGGGCACACTGTATATACCCTTAAGTCACATTGGGGCACACTGTATATACCCTTGAGTTACAGTGGGGTACACTGTATATACCCTTGAGTTACAGTGGGGTACACTGTATATACCCTTGAGTTACAGTGGGGTACACTGTATATACCCTTAAGTCACATTGGGGCACACTGTATATACCCTTAAGTCACATTGGGGCACACTGTATATACCCTTAAGTCACATTGGGGCACACTGTATATACCCTTGAGTTACAGTGGGGTACACTGTATATACCCTTGAGTTACAGTGGGGTACACTGTATATACCCTTAAGTCACATTGGGGCACACTGTATATACCCTTGAGTTACAGTGGGGTACACTGTATATACCCTTAAGTCACATTGGGGCACACTGTATATACCCTTAAGTCACATTGGGGCACACTGTATATGCCCGTGAGTTACATTGTGGCACGCTGTATATACCCTTGAGTTACAGTGGGGTACACTGTATATACCCTTAAGTCACATTGGGGCACACTGTATATACCCTTGAGTTACACCGGAGCACACTGTATATACCCTTGAATCATATTCGGGCACACTACATATACCCTTGAGTTACAGTGGGGTACACTGTATATACCCTTAAGTCACATTGGGGCACACTGTATATACCCTTAGAGTTGCACCGGGGTACACTGTATATACCCTTGAATCACATTCGGGCACACTATATATACCCTTGAGTTACATTGGGGCACACTGTATATACCCTTGAGTCACATTGGGGCACACTTTAGATACCCTTGAATCACACTGGTGCACACTACACACACACACTCGTTGAGTCACACTGAGACACACTTGGTCACACTGCCGAAGGCATCAAAATTTCATGGTCACCCTAATGTTCTGTAGTGTGGAGTGTGAGTTTTGTTTTTGTTGTAAAGAAAGTTATTGCGGGGAGAACAGGCAGTTGCTGAAATATTCATGCCTTACATAGCCAACGCCTGGTCGTCAACGCTCTCCACGAATCATAAGGAGTTTAGCCGAGCACAGCTTTACATGGTCGTGGGAAATGATTTGTCAGTGGCGCTCCTGAACGTGTTGTCGCACCTTCATACAAAAATCAAGATCCTGTGGGAAATGAAACTTTATTTTGGAACTCTCTTTCCAGCAGCTAAAAGTCTCGTCCTACGCCTGTGTTCCGTGTGTTCGCCCGGTGTTATAATCTTGCCCGAACTTCTGCGTCGTTCGCCTTGCTAAAAGGGAGAAAGGAAAAAAAAAAGAGGAAAAAGGAGAAAAAGTAAGTGGTACGTACCTTCGTGGTGCAGAGGGAAAGATGTGGTAAGGTATTTTGGTTCCCTGGTTCGAAGACTTGTGTCCTGGTGACGTGCCTGGGTTCTTCACACTCGCCCAGTGTTACGTGATGAGTGAGTCATGGCTCAGTGGTTCTTTCATTTAAGGTCCAAAGATTTGAAAGTTTAATAAGAAAAAAAATGAGAATTAGACTTTGAATATTCTCGATAATATAGTACACGTATCGTCGTTCGATGGTTTAAGAGTATCCCAGAGGTTTTCGAACAGTGGTTCACAACCTACGGGGGTACGGGAAGCCTCGTTAGGGGGTACGAGAAGACTCGTGAGGGGGTACGTGAAGGCTTATGGGGGGGATGAAAGACTCATCATGGGGTACGAGAAGATTCATCAGGGGATAAGTGAAGCATCATCTGTGGGTACGTGAAGCCTCATCAAGAGGTACGTGAAGCTTCATTGAGAGGTACGTGAAGCCTCATCAGGGGGTACGACGTGAAGCCTCAGTTTCAGCAAAACACTGATCTGGCAAATAACATCAGCAACGTTCATTAACATAGAGATGAATAGAATGATTTGTTCTAATGAAGATCGTCTTTGAGAGTAGGCACGGAATGCCCTACAGTGAGTCGAGGGACTACAACGGCCTGAAGATGTTAGGAACCGGTGAGTTTGACCAGTCTACCCATACCTAGACTGGAGAAGAGGATATGGGAGACCCGTACATATGCCTGTAGAGGAGATTTTGTACAAGACGCTCAAGTCATATAACTACAAGACTGAGATGGTAACAGTGATAGGGAACAATTTTGGTACAGAATGATGACGTCTTTTAACTCACTCGTCATTGATTTCCACACTATCCATCTGGTGTTGACACGTACGTAAGACAAGATGTTTAGTGTTTGGGCAAACCTTGAGGCAGGTGTCTGGCTCCATACTGCAGGCTGGTTAGGGGATGATACCATCGTAGACTGAAGCTGCTGGTCTGTCCATGTCGTAGGTCAAACCAACATTCGTGCTAGCTTTTCAGCATCGCGTGGTAAAGGGTTCCGAGAAAACTGCTGGATGTAGACACAGACAAACAGACAGAAACGCAAAGCAACGTGTTGCCTGTATGCATATGTGTGTGTGTGTGTGTGTGTGTGTGTGTGTGTAAAAACTCGTTATAGCATCAAGAAAGGCTAGAATGGGGTATATGGTCTATCATAACATGGTCCCCCTCCTCAGTTAATGGGTAATTCGCGTAGCATAAATCCTATTATATAATCTATAATTAAAATGCAAATGACATTACTTACGATTCGGTCCTCTGAACAGAAAAGGAAAAAGTACCACATACACTAATTATACCCGTGTCTTTATCTGCTTACGGAAACACCGGAGAATTTCATATATATATATATATATATATATATATATATATATATATATATATATATATATTGGAAAGGATCACAATTTTGCGTGTGATCAAGATATTCCTATGAGTCCACGGGGAAAATGAAACACAAAAAGTTCCCAAGTGCACTTTCGTGTAATAATCACATCATCAGGGGAGACACAAGAGAGATATATAACAGTCAGTTGATATACATCGAAGAGACGAAGCTAGGACGCCATTTGGTAAACATGTGATTGTCCAAAAACCTTTTGGACAATCACATGTTTATCAAACAGACGAAGAAGTGCCACATCCGCTCACATCCATACTCGAGCTGTCATGTGTAATGCACCGAGACAACAGCTCCCTCTCCGTATATATATATATATATATATATATATATATATATATATATATATATATATATATATATATATATATATATATAAAGAAGATGCTTGTTAGAATAGATGTATACGTACAAGAGTAGTGGCTCTGCGAAATACAATGATGTATGAGGCAGTAGATGTGGACAACACAGAGAAGTTTTAGAAAGTTTGTATGATAGCAGAGAAAGTACAAGAGATGGGGGCCCCAGATGTGTAGAACTCCCTCCCTGTACAGCATAAGGAATTAAATACATACTAATCTACCTACCTATCTCCCTCCACACCCATCCACCATCGCATCTCTCGGCAGTCTGTTGACACTGGGAGCCGGGTAACAGTATACAGAGAGGTTGGACAACATTAAAGACAAAGAGGGCACAAAGGGTGTTAATAAAGGCTACCGGAAGAAAGGACCAAAGGAGTGGGACATGGGGGAAGTCAGGAGCAAGAGAGTGTGCTAATACAGGAAGCGTCGACATACACATGAGTATGGAAGATGTCTCCCTCCACACGATCACTGATCACCTTGTTCTCCACAGAGGGACGACACACCGCAGCATCTTCTCCTCTCCCTCAGTCAACCGAACCTCATCCTGGACAAACAAATCCTTGCGTCACAGCCTCGACAAACACATCCACATTAAGCCCTGGGCAACACCGGCCTTTGACCCGACCCTTGCTGGTCAGGTCAACCTCATCTTTATTACACCGTCGACACCTTTAGTCTTTACCCAGCACCTCCCCTTCCAGATCATGAAAGACCAGGGATAGGCTGCTGGTTTCGGGAGAGAAAAATGGAAATAAAAAGAGATGAAGAAGAGAAAGAGAGCGAAAACAGTTCCTCCCTCCTACGGCGGTGGAACCGAAGTGGTTAGGGTAAAAAGAGGCTGGGTAGAGTGTAATAACAAGGTGATGTTCCAGAGGTCCAGAACCATGTGGAGGTGGTGGTGGGGCGGGTTGAAGCAGAATGTGTGGAGGTGAACCCTGGTGGAGGAGGGTAAGTAAGAGCGATGGTCCGGAGGCCTAGCACCAAGCCTGGCACAACCCACAAAGGCGAGCCAGTGATGTGGACCAGCGGCGGCAGTGCACGTAGTGGTATGGGAGGTGGTGCAGGAGACACACACACACACACACACACACACACACCCGCTTAACGTATACTGACGCAAACTGTGTCCTGATGTGAAAGGAGTGAAAGAAGGGAGATAAGAAGCCACAAAGGGGCGAGAATACCCCTGTCCATCTGCACACTCACACACACACACACACACACACACACACACACACACACACACACACAGAAGTGTCGTGGTAGACAGGATGTCCCCTGGGAGAGGCAGCCGGTCAGTGTACCACTGTTCAGACCTCCTCCTCCTCCTCCTCCTGCTGTTGCTACTGCTGTTGCTACTGCTACCGCTTCTGCTGCTCTTCCTCCTTCCCTCGGTCAGTGTGGACGCCCTACATCTCCCTTACATCCTCCTCTGTGCTCTCCCCTTCGCTGTTTTGGTGAATATTTTGTTTTCGGGGTTTTATGAAAAGGAAAGGAGATTTGTAAAATAATATTCACGTTTGCAGGGTTTAATTAAGAGGACTTTAGAGGTAAGGGATTCTATTCATTACTGAAGCCTAAGCCGAATTCTGTGATAATATTCTTGTTAGTTGAGTATATTAGTCTGTAGGTGGGCCTGCTCCTGCATACACACTATATATGTGTATTTAGAAGGTGTATATTGTATGTTTACGGATCCACTGTGTTATCCTTGTTTGTGCTGTTGATGGTTTGTATAGAAGGGCGTTTTTTAAAGTATTTCAAAGGTGTATATGATGACTGAGGAAGACGAGTATATATAGTATAGATTCATATATATATATATATGCATGACTTGTGTATGTCAGATTTATATCGTATATACAAATGGCTTTTCAACGCAAAGAGTTGTGTATAGATGGTGTTTGAACTATCAGGAGGTGCATGTCATGTGTTTATGGCTTACAGTACAAAGTAGTGGGTGTACATGGTATGAAATGATAGTGTACGTATCTCACCAGAGGAGAGGGTGTGTGTGGTGTATATATTTAGAGTGTTTATATATTGCGGTTATATTCAATGACTACGGATGTTTTTATTAAGCACTTTATTTCCTTTTATTGGAAAGATATAAGCCGTTAAGTTTACCCTGATGTGTATTCTTTTGATAGACATTGAAGTTTATTATAAACAGAAGTGTACATGCTTTATGTACATAATGTATATTGGTGTATAGAGTGTTTAACGATTATGTATATGTATGTAGCTTCCCTCATGGGTTGTTCGTTGCGAGTTTATATAGACTGCATATACAAACTGTAATACGTTTATATGGTTTAGTGTATTCATACATCCTGTATTAAGAATATTTTATGTATAATGCTGTATTTCTCTGTCTTTCAAGGATTTGTATGAATGGTGTAATATGTTATTGGAGTCAATTAATGGTGTACATTATGCATAAAGAGGCTGTATATAGTATGTTTAGAGCGCTTTTAATTTGTATAGATGTGTATATAACGTGTGGATTTGTGGTGTATTTGAAGAATATGTATTCAAAGGGTCATTATGTTGTTTATATAGAACGTTTAACGAGGGTGTTTGTATGACGTATTTAAAGTATGTATATTAGGAACGTCAACCTAAGGAATGTGTATAGAACCTGCATGGTGTATATAAAGAATGTATATCGAGGGTATCTTATGATAAAGTATAGATCGACGATGATTTATTTGTACTTAGATGTGTATTGAGGATGTATATTTATATGTATATATCGAGTGTATATGATATATCCTGTATATAAAGAATGTATATCGAGGGTATCTGTTATGATAAAGTATAGATCGATGATTATACTTGAATGTGTATTGAGGATGTATATTTCTAAGTATATTTATTGAGTGTATATGATAGATCCTGTATATAAAGAATGTATATCGAGGGTATCTGTTATGATAAAGTATAGATCGACGATGATTTACTTGTACTTAAATGTGTATTGAGGATATATATTTCTAAGTATATATATCGAGTGTATATGATGTATCCAGATATTGGGATTATATGGTATATCCAAATATATACCGAGTATTTATGATGTTTCCAAATGTATACCGAAGGGGTAGATAATGTATATAAATGTACATTGGGTGTATATGTTCTTTCCAGATATGTATTGAAAGTTGAAATGATGTACATGAATGTGAATATATTTGAAAATATCGAAGGTGTCTGTGATGTATTTAGACATGTATCAAAGGTGTATATAATGCATTGGAATATGTATCGAGGGGTACATATAGTGTACTTAAATGTGTATAATGGCGTGTATGGTGCGTCTGGTTGTGTATCGCGGTGTGTATGATGGATCTAGAGGCGGTGGCGACCGGTTGGGGCGGGGCGGGGTGGGGCTAGGTTGGGGTGGGGGGTTCTGGGGCTAGGGTCGGGGGGGGATCACATCACTGTTTATGAATGTATGCATTTCATCTCCGTCCCAACCCTCCCATCCGCTCACTGACCTGGCCTGCTCTCTCTCTCTCTCTCTCTCTCTCTCTCTCTCTCTCTCTCTCTCTCTCTCTCCTCAGGGGAGAGGTAAAAGGACTTATCAGGCGAGCCATAAGAGAGAGAGGGAGAGAGAGTGATTTGAATAAGTTTTGCAAGAGATAACACTAGAAATCCTTAAAGATTTTACATATGAATAAATGTATTTCATGTATTCATTCATTTATTATACTTAATCGCTGTTTCCCGCGTCAGCGAGTTAGCGCCAGGAAACACATAGGGAGTGGGGTACGATCCTCTTAAACAAAGATGGGAACCCATTGTGGATGACAGTAGCGTAGCATCAACCCTGAGCATCTATTTCAGTCCTGTTCTTAGACTGGAAAGCAGCGACACGAATCTTGAGAACTAATACATTGCACACACAAGATACTAGAATTTACCATCACAGTTCGGGCACCGCTGACACAGATAAGTAGAACAACAGTAATTAAAAACGTCTAACACGAAACTGCCAAACCGTTAACGTCAATCTTGATGATAGAATACTACTTTAAGACTGGAGACCGACAGACGTAGCAGGTCTACTACCCTCACATCAAGTAGACGTAAATTTTCTAGAGTCGATTATTAGAGGTGGAAATCTTAGCTGACCTTGAACAACGCAACCTGGATTTAGAAAGCACACATCATGCCTTTACTGACCACCTTGCGTTTGATCATGAGTTGTTCAGTACCCACAACAAGACTAAAGCAATGATATTACATTCCCTGGACCTCCCCAAAGCATTCGCCTATGGTCCCCACACGATAGATTGGTGCATAAAGTCAGGGCGTTGGGGATTTCTGGTCATATAAGCTGAAGAGAAGCCCGGATACGTGATAGATAGCGAAGGGTCGTAAAGAACAGCCAATCACCATTATGGTCACAAAGATCGGCAGTGCCATATGAACCATAGAAGACAGGCCAAGAATACAAGAGGATCTAGTAGATGAAAGAGTTGGATGGTTTAGAAAATGGCAAATGCCACATATCGTCAATATAAGACAGCTGTTTGCAAGTAGGAAACCCCAACAAGATATTCGAGTCTCATGAATTGATGGGCCACAAGATAAAGGACCCCCGTTGGGTGCGGGATCTAGGGATCGCTGTCTCCAACGACTTGAAATTCTCCCACCATTGTAACGAAGCTGCCGAGAAAGCAAATAGGGTGTTAGGATTTTATTAACAGTAACTTTACATCCCTAAGCAAGGATATGGTATTGCCGCGATGCCTGAGTGGAGTTAGACTTCACCACGAATACGCAGTGGCGGCTCTGGACGCCCCATCTAAGTAAGGACATTCTTAGATTGGAAGCATCGCAGCGAAGAGCAACTGAATTGATTCCTTCCTTACGTCACTAATGAACTATATCAGGACAGAGTGCGAGGACTGGATCAGTTCTCTGTAGGCAAGACGCGGATCCGAAGCAGATTACCAGAATGTTTTGCAAAAATGCTTCACGGATTCAACAACGCCAATATTGAAAAAAAAAAAAAATTCTTCGCACACTGACGCCAATGGTCTTCTAGAGAGGAAGGTGGACTATGGCTTTAGTGGCCACCGAGTTTATCCGGATTGCACAAAATATTTCTTTACCAACGACATTGCCGACGCGTGGTGTATGATCTCCCAGACCATGTTGTTCAGAGCATCCTATACTCAAAATTAGGCTTGATCCTCACCTGACACTCACCGGTATTGAATCATTCTTATTAACTCATCATCATCATACTGTGGTGGTCTACCATGCTACCTCCTCAACCTGGCCTTGACCATGCTACGGTGCTGTGCCAGTATTCATCAACCCGTGTCGTCTGCCTCAAGGAAACAAGAAGCTATGATCGTACCATTCTTTCGCTTCAGGAGTAACACAGACGTGGTGAATCGCGAGGCTGAAGTTCATGGTTTGTTCTTATTATTATAACACACAGTGAAGGGATGCATGTCTTTTTTTTATGGGCTGCATAACACATTCGCGTTCATTCAAATTTCTGATGCTCCTAAAAAAAAAGAAAAAAAAAAAATCTTTCAGGTGTATTAGTCCTGCAAGGTATTTTTTTTTTCTACCAGTTTCCAATCCGGCGAGTTGCTGGAAGGAGTGGAGGGTGAGGGAGAGAGCCTTTGCTTTCCCATTCTTTTCTTCTACTGTTTTTAAGGGGGTCTGCATCTTCCTCAGTCGTGTTAAGGCCAGACCACCTCGCATGGACCTTGGGTCTGTGTGGTCTGTGTATCTATATAAGTTTCTCTCTCTCTCTCTCTCTCTCTCTCTCTCTCTCTCTCTCTCTCTCTCTCTCTCTCTCTCTCTCTCTCTCTCTCTCTCTCTCTCTCCGCCCCTCCCTCCTTTTACACCATCACTTTCCATTTTACACAGCAAAATTACCTTCATGATTAAACCACAGTCGTACAACAAAATAAAAATCTCACTACATGACCAACATCCACATTATCCTCCTCCTCCTCCCCTCACCCCAACCCTTTCCTCACAGCTCCAGTCCTTCCCATCCCACCCCAGGCAAACCAGCCTCCTCCCTCACCACCAGCACCCGGTAGAGCGCTAACGTCCCCACCACCACCCCTTCACAACCCCCCAATGATCCAGGCTCCCCACCACCAAACACCCAACCCGGCCCCAGGCCCAGCCGTCCTAAGAGCGGTATAGAGGAGTCGAGACAGGCAGCGTCCAGCCCATCACTCCAGTAACAAGGACTTACACTGTTCCATTTACATCAAACACCAACGCTCACTAGAGTCACAGCGGCTCGCTCATGTACTAGTGTTCTTCGTATTCCCAACAAGCGTTAGTGTTAGGAGGATTTCCTTGACTTTCCTGTCACATTATTTTCTTATGATCCATGTACTATATATATATATATGTATATATATATATTATCCCTGGGGTTACGGGAGAAAGAATACTTCCCACGTATTCCCTGCGTGTCGTAGAAGGCGACTAAAAGGGGAGGGAGCGGGGGGGCTAGAAATCCTCCCCTCTCTTTTTTTTTTTTTCCAAAAGAAGGAACAGAGAAGGGGGCCAGGTTAGGATGTTCCCTCAAAGGCCCAGTCCTCTGTTCTTAACGCTACCTCGCTAACGCGGGAAATGGCGAATAGTGTAAAAGAAAAAAAAAAAAAATATATATATATATATATAAATATATATATATATATATATATATATATATATATATATATATATATATATATATATATATATATATATATATATATGCAGGCGTTACTGGGCTCAGTTTGTTTGTGGTTACATCGTTAGTGAAAAGTTACTCTCGGCGAGTTTGTATTATTATCGTGATCACTTGGTGAGAGGGAACACAGTCTCGTCGAAGAAATTGACTGCTTCAGAGGAGACCATGATCTCTGCGTCTGATTGTAGGGCAACTTCAAAGCTGCATAAATCCCTTGAAACGGGTCCTAGGGTTATGATATATATATATATATATATATATATATATATATATATATATATATATATATATATATATATATATATATATATATATATGGCGTCCTAGCTTCGTCTCTTCGATGTATATCAACAGACTGTTATATTTCTCTCTTGTGTCTCCCCTGATGATGTGGTTATTACACGAAAGTGCACTTGGGAACTTATCGTGTTCCATTTTCCCCGTGGACTCATAGGAATATATATATATATATATATATATATATATATATATATATATATATATATATATATATATATATATATATATGATATCCCAGATGGAGCAGGGAAACGCTACAGTATATATCTAAATATATTTGCATATGCATGGACATATATTCCATAGTTTCTGAATATTATCCTCGAAGTATTCGGATGAGCAGTAGTCGTTCTTGTCTTATGATTACCTGTTGAATACACACACCTACCACACACTCCCACTGTACCTCGCTTTCTGGCAGCCACCTCTTCGTCACCTTCCTCCCTAGCACCCTAGCAACGAGGGATCCAGCATCCATGTTCCTAGCTCCCAGTCCCCCCAACACCCAGCATCTGGGAACCAGGTCCTTAGCATCTACCTCCCCAGCACCCATCTCCCCAACTCTCTCATAACCGGCACTTCGGCACCCAGCTCCCCAACTCCTTATTTAGCAGCTCTTTAGCACCCAGCTCCCCAGCAACTAGCTCCTCAACTCCTCAGAAAGTGGCTCCTCAGCACCCAGCTCCCCAGCAACATGCTGGGAAGCTCTCTAGCAACCAACTCCTCAGCCCCCATCTCCCTAGCAACTAGGGCCTCAACACCCATTCCTGTGGCTTCGGCTCTCGAGCAAACAGCTCCTCAGCAACCGTCTCCGTGGCAAGCAGATCTTTAGCTGCTCAGCTGCCTAGCAACCAGAGCCTCACCACCTAGTTCCCTAAGCATTTCCGTCCATTAGCCCCCAGCTCCCCAGAAACCAGCTCGTCAACTCTAGGAACCGGCTCCTCAGCATCTACCTCCCCAGCACCTACCTCCCCAGCACCCAGCTCTCCTCCACCAAGCTTCTCTGCGCCCAGGCCCCAGGCAACGAGATCCCCAGCTCCCAGGTTCCTAGCATCGAGCACCCAGCTCCTTAGCAGTAAGGTCCCTAGCATCCAGCTCCCTATCAACCCCGTCACCAATAAACTTGCTCACCGGCTCCCTGCTTCTTAGCAGCTGTGTTACAAGTACCCAGCTCCCTAACAACCATGTCGTTAGCGCCCAGCTCCCAGGCAACCCAATCCTCAGTCATCCTGCTCTCAGCACCCAGCTGTGAGTTTCCTAGCGTCCAGCTTCCTAACAACCTTGCCGTTATCACCCAGCTCCCTAGCAACCCAGTTTTCAATCGACCTGAGCTTCCTAGCAACCAGCTCCCTAGGACCCTTTTCCTCAGCATCCAGCTCTATATCACCCTGCTCCCCAGCAACCAGCTCCCTAGCAACCATGTTAGCACCAGCTTCCTAGCAATTATGTTAGCTCCAGCTCCCTAGCAATTCAGTTTTCCATCAACCTGGTGCTAGTAGCCAGCATTAATCATCCTAGCAGCCACTCTTTAGCACCCTGCTCCCCTCTGCCCAGCTCCTTAGCAACCTTATCCCTAATTGACCTTGTCCTTAGTACCCAGCACTAAGCTTCCTAGCAACTAGCTCCGTAGCACCCAGCATCCCAGCACTGAACTGTCCAACACCCACTTTACCATTGCCCAGCTTCCCTATGTACATCACCCTCAAACATATATCTCCCAAACTCTCAAAACATCCCGTCCCCACCCACTCCACATGCACCCACGTCAGCACCCAACATTCTGCTCCCCATCACCCACCGAACTCCCAGCTTACCGTCGTTCCCCCAGCGCGTAAGACTTGCTTAAGACCCGGTATCCAAATGTCCAGTCCCCCTAACCTGTAGCTTTTTATATTGCTCCACTCACAAGGTGTCCAGCACACTCGGCATCTTAACCACTCCACCACCACCACCTTGCTCTCACCCCATTGATTCATCTCCATCACACAGTTTTCTGTCACCGAACTCCCCATTGTATGAGCCTCTACACCCTGCTGGAGGAACAGCAGTTCCATATCACCCCAGCTGCCCATGATGTGACACCCCCACGGCAGCCAGTTCTCCACCAGAAAGCTGCGCTCGTATCATTTCATCCGGGTGTGTTCACACAACACACACGCACACTCTGCCTCCCACCCCACAATCCCTCGGAAGAACAGTGGTTGATGGTCGTGTAGACCGTCACCTTCCCCCACGGGGGAGTTCCATCCCTGGGCACCCGACCCATTAGACAATCCTCAGATGGTCAAACTCCCGAAAAGGGAAATGGAAAGAATCACCAGACGACCTCATCCCATCCCGCCACTAACTAACTCACTCTCCCATATGGACAGCTGTGTCGCGCAACTGTTACCCAGATGATTGCCCGTTCCACACGCACCATATCACCTTTTTTTTCTCTTGGATTGACATCTGTTTGATAATTACCCGGCGACGCAATGACATAAGACCCATCACCTCTCGACGCACGTTCATGAATAAACGATGGTATGTTATTCCCGGTCAGCATCGTAGATTTATGGTCATCAAGGAGGTGAAATGTGTGTCTCGAACTGAATATGTCGAGGTAAGGAAGTTGATATCCTTTTTTTTTTTTTTTTTTTCCCTCCCTTCATCATTGTAAGGGGACACGGCCATGACAGCTGTGGTAATTTACGTTCAACCCACTACATATGGGGAACTCCCCTCCCCCCCTCCATATTATTTGCGATAATGGTACTGCTTTTTACAAGTGTGAGGTAGGTATATCCTCCTGCGCTCGGGACTGCAAGTTAGGTGTAGAGAGAGAGAGAGAGAGAGAGAGAGAGAGAGAGAGAGAGAGAGAGAGAGAGAGAGAGAGGTGAGTGTGAGGGGTAAGCTGCCGTCGACGAAGAGGTTCAAGAATGAAGATGGGTGTCTGTCGCTGGTTGTTGAACGGTGAATTAGCGTCTGGGATTCAGCAAGTGTTGGATGGTAGATAAATCTTATACCAGGACATTGACAGGATGAGAGAGGAAAGAAGAAGGAGAATACTGATCAGTAACCTGTATGAACAAGGGGGAGTGTAGAAGTGTAAGATACAGGACTTTGTTTGGTATAACTTGAGACCTGAGGTGTGTATCTCTCACATAGCCATACGTCCAGTAAGGACACATAAGGCTTTTTGTTAAGGAGTGAATGGTTGAGAACGAGGGAAGAAATTGGAACCCAACGACCGAGTTTTTAGAAGCACATTTGGGTGATCCGTGACATGAGGATTCCCAGATGAGACGTAGATTACAGATGGCCCTGAAATAATGGGTGGGGAGTGTGGGGAAAACGAGGTCGGTTGAGTCATATATTTTCAACAAGATGTCATGTCCTTTTATGGGTTGTATTTCCTCAATGTCTTCAGGTCACGAGATGAGAAAGAACTGACATGTAGGCAGTATACAAAGAGGTGGACGAAGGCTTGACCAGTGTCACCATACGTGTGTGAGTTTACAAAGAGTTTCGTTCAGGTGTATAATGTCAGTGGTATCCTGAATATAGAGAGCGAGGGATAGAGCAGCACCTTGTGGTATTCCTTGAATTGTGATTAACCCTAATTGTTAGATGCTTCTACTGCAACACTGGAAACTGGGGTTCCAAGAGACTTTTCCAAGGGGGTGTGCAAGAGGATGCTCGGCGAGAAGAGCCTGTTACCACACGTTGCCATGAGTTTCGAGAGAGAGAGAGAGAGAGAGAGAGAGAGAGAGAGAGAGAGAGAGAGAGGGGGAAAGAAAATATTGAAAAGTCATCAGAAAAAGATATGGGAGAGAAGATAAAACAGATTAATTGTGAAACCAATCAAAATGAAAAACCATTTTGGATGTGCGATATTTATCTTCTTTTTTCAAGTCAGGAAGAATTTTGTCTGGCTATGATATATTCGGTGACACCAGAGATGACCAACGCGAAGGGGCCACAATGTAATGTGGTTAGATGTTGGTCACTGTCATACAGGTACCTCAGTGCTGTTGCCGGACAACCTTTGTAGTGCTGTATAAGAGTAATGATGACGATTATCTTCATAATGATATTCGAGCACGAATTTTGTGTGTGTGTGTGTGTGTGTGAGAGAGAGAGAGAGAGAGAGAGAGAGAGAGAGAGAGAGAGAGAGAGAGAGAGAGAGAGAGAGAGAGAGAGAGAGAGTTGTATAGATACACAGACCCAAGGTCCAAGTGAGGTGGTCCAGCCTTAACACTATTTAAAAAAAAAAAAAGCCATCCCCATAAAAGCAGTAGAAGAAAAGGATAGCAAAATATAAGGCTCTCTCTCCTCACCCTTCACTCGCTCCGGCAACACGCCGGACGGAAAACAGGAAAAAAAATACCTTGCAGGATTGATATGCCTGAAGACAATTCTTACATGTCATAAGATACAGTGAACATGAATATCGTGCATCACATCACCAACGATATGCCTTCCTTCACTATTTGTTATAAAGACAATAGTAAGGATATATATATACGTGAGCCCCAGCCTCTCGACTTACCATACCTATATTAAGCTTGCGTATATTACTCCCGATGTCGAAGGACAATGCAGTAGTTCTTACTCTCTCAAAGCAGGGGCCCACAATGGGTTGATCAACGTTGGTATGTTACCTCAGCATAGCCAGGTAGAGATCAGTAGTCGAGAAGGTAACATGATATACCCGACTGCGTTATGATGAATGATGAAGTTAATCATTCACTACCGGAGAGTAACAAGTGATGATCAAGCCTAAGTTTGAATGTTTTAATAGTGTTGCTCCGAACAACATTTACGAGGGAGCTTTATACCACGCATCAATAATGTCGTTGGTGAAGACATATTACGTACAGTCCATATTAACTCGGGAGACCTCGTACGTTTTAGTCCATTTCCTCTCTCCCTTCATGCTGGCGCTACTGTAAAGAGAAATCTTCAACATCAATGTTGTTGAGCCTTTTAAGTATTCCAAAACATTACATTGATTTGCCCCTGAGGCGCCACATCTTGTTTGTGGAGAACGAGTTTTATTTCCGTTAGTCCCTCTTCATATGGTTTGTTAAGCAAGGAAGGAATCAATTCCTTTTTTTTTTTGTTTATGTTAGCTGGGACGATACTTGCAAATGAGGCCCTAATCAAGGCCATCCCATTAACGCTATTGACCAACCCCTCGAAGGGAATGAACAGCTGGGTTGGCTGTGAACCGACTGCCGCAACCAGGATTCGAACCTATGCACTGAACCCTGGGCTGCCCGTGAATACGTCACGGTCAAGAACGCTAACAGCTACATCATGGAAGCCCTCTTCGTTGCGGTGCTTCCAGTTTAACGATATCTCTGCTTATAAGTGTGGTGTGGGGATGGGCAAAACTGCATTGTATTCGAGGTATGGTCGAAACTAGACTTAGGTATAGTGTCAACATCACATCCTTGCCTTATGTATGTGAAGTTTATGTTGATGAATCCTAACCTCCTGTTTGCTTTCTTGGCAGCTTCATTACAATGCTGGGGAGAATCTGAAGTTGTTGTAGACAGTGACCAACAGATCTCTCACACTAGGGGGTGTGTCCTTTATCTTGTGGCCCATCAGTTCATAATCGAATTATTTTGGTTGTGGTTTCCTACCTGTAACAGCTGACATTTACTGACGTTAAATGGTATTTGGTGGCAAGTTCTCTACCATTCAGTCAATACATTTGCTATTAATGATGAAAAGTACAGGATAAATGATGAAAAAGTATAGACCACTGTCAATATATTTACTATAAATGATGAAAAGTATAGGCCCCAGTACGAATCCCTTGGGGACTCCACTAGTAACAGGTGACCATGGTGATGATTCACTATTCAATACGACTTTCTACCTCCTCCCACGTCACCAAGCTTCTCTCCAATTTCCTATGCAACCAGTAGTCCCCAAGGCCCGGCCTTGATGCATCAATTTA
Source organism: Panulirus ornatus (assembly GCF_036320965.1). Taxonomy (NCBI): domain Eukaryota; kingdom Metazoa; phylum Arthropoda; class Malacostraca; order Decapoda; family Palinuridae; genus Panulirus; species Panulirus ornatus. The sequence goes on along the minus strand of NC_092238.1, from coordinate 12,974,189 downwards.
ACGTGGGGAGGACTTTGTCGAATGCCGTCTGGAAGTTTATAATATGATATCTAGTGCCTTTGTTTTGTTGTGGGTATTGAATGATTTATGGCAGAGTTCATGGAGGTTTGTAACGCATGATCTGTGCCTTCTAAAACTGTGCTGTGTATTATTAATCAAGGTGTGTTGTTCCTGTTAGCCTACGATTTTATCTCTTTGATAATCGACTCCAGAAGTTTACATTTAATTGGTGAGGCTAATAGGTCGGTAATTGCCGGACAATTCGCAGCTTCCCTTTTTGTATGTCGGAGTGACGTGTGTCAATCACCAGTCCTGCGGGACTATTCCATCCTGGTGAGAATTATTGAAAATATAGGTTAAAGGTCCGGCAGTTACGTGTGTGATGTTTTTGCTTACTCTTGGATAGAGACGATGTGGATCTGGACTTTTATTTTAGTCTTCAACTTAACTATAGTGTCAGTACTTCGCTCCCCGTGACGGTGCATTCTCGTATCGTGTGAGATCTCTTCATCATTCTCTCAAAATTTTCGAGTTCGTTTTTTACTTTGGATGAAAACAGAACCAGAAGACTTGTTCAGGGTTGTCGCTCTGCTTTGATCGTCCACGATTGGTTCCCAGTCCTCTTTAACTAGGGGTCTTATCCCACTCCTTGTCTGTTTCTTATCACTGAAATATCTGTAAAAGCTTTTAGGATCTGTATTTACTGCCCCTTGCAATACTCCGTATACTCTCTTGGTTTGTGTGATAAGACTTTTCATGTATTTTCTGATCTCATTACATTACGTTGCAATATGTGGGTCATTGTCTGATTTCTTAAGCTTGTAGAGTTTATTTCTGCGCCGCATAGCTTTTGCAATACCTTGGGACTACCATTCAGGCTTGTTCTTGGTTTTATGTGAGTGTGACTTGATGGTGCGTACACTGACGCTTACAACTGGCCCATAGTTCTTCTGGAGATGAACCAATAAAGGTGAGACTCTTTTACTGCGTCGCGCTGCCCATTGAAATCCATCCTCCCCCTATCTTTTAGAATGAGGGAAAGAGTACTTCCTTTCGAGCGCTTACGACGCGATTTTGCCAAAGGGCAGGGCTAGCGCGTAGCTGTCACGGTAGGAAAATACGAAGAGCGAGTAGTGCGACTTTAGTGTTGCCCAGGGGTTACGTATGAGATGGAGAGAGTGCGTGCTTGATCATTGAAAACCAGCAAACCACGTGTGGCTGAGGTAGACACAAATTAAGACAGCTACTTTAGACCGAGCAGTGACACTCGACAGGTACTGAAGTGTTACGTGACTGCGTACCCGTCGCTAACCCTCACGGACACCCAGGTATGAAGTGACGGTTGTGCCTCTCTCCGGTCGGCGGCTGCTGCCTACCACCTACTCCTTACCGAAAGAGCAAGAGAGACGTTACCTTTTTCTGTTCGATCGGTTACATGGGAGTTTCTGTCTCCCCAGCAGCGAAACGGAAAAACGCGCGTATAACGAAGTATGTACAGCGATGCAGACATGGGTATCAAGCTATGATAGATAAACCATTTCCAGTAACTCGTGAGTATACAGTGGATTTTGCGCGAGTTTTAGCGAGATATTGGAACCCCAAGCGCTCAGACTTTTTATCTGTGACCACAAGCGTTCACTTCGTAGCCAGACACAACATCATCGATCTCTCAGCCAACAGAAGGGAGGTTCAGATTTCACACGCCGGACGGCGTCACACATTCCCTTCGTAGCTGGTGTTAAATTGTTCTTTCCGTTCGTTGGTGAACGAAGTTTCACATCATAGTCGAGGGGAACTTTCTTTTTTTTCCCCCTCCCTGTTACGAACGTCCACTTTAATATCAGTGTTGGAGCTCACGCCTAGGCTGGCGCAAGTTGACCAGCATCCAGTGGGCGAGAAATTTTCTCCATCTCGGGGGATAATCTCTCCTCGGTCACAGTGGGAGAGCTTTCCTTTTGTAATGTCAGTGGAAGTGCTTGCTGACGAGTGGGCGGGCAGGCGTTGTGTTCCTAGCCAGTGAAGTAACGTTCACTTTTCTCAAGACACTGATAGCATGTTCGCGTTCATTTACAACTGTGTAAATGCCTGTGTTCGTCTCTCTTTAACAGTTGGCCCTACGGTTCAGGTCCATGGCTAGGCTATCATACGCACAGGTCGCGCCGTCATGGTTAAGGGTCGTACCTTCGTGCTCAGGGATCGTACCCTCGTGCTCAGGGATCGTACCGTTTTCATTAATCGTGCCGTCGTGCTCAGGGATCGTACCGTTGTGCTCAGGGATCGTACCGTCATTATTGACCGTACCGTCGTGCACAGGGATCATACCTTCGTGCTCAGGGATCGTACCGTCGTGCTCAGGGATCGTACCTTCGTGCTCAGGGATCGTATCGTCGTCCTCAGGGATCGTACCGTCGAGCTCTGAGATCGTCCCGTCATGTTCAGGGGACCACACTGGGTGTCTAGAAATATCAGACACGCAGACGACCTTAATGTGAACCACCGCTGTTTAAGATCCGGGACAGAGTAATTTCATCTGCCGTATTAGCTGAACAGGATTGGTGTCGTGTATCCTTAGGTAGAAGTAGCAGTAGTAGAAGTAGCAGTAGTAGGAGCAGTAGCAGTAGTAGCTGTAGCTGTAGATTTACTCCGGATTGTATATCTTGGCCATTTTCTTGACCGGTGGTCAGTGATGCAGGTCCTGTATGGAAGTGAGGAAAAAAAAGATGTTTTTCAACTCATGGACTCCAGATGAACTGAAAGTTCACAGTCCTGTAGGTGATATATGACTGACTGTAGAATATTGTGGTTCCTCTATAGAGAAAGACGGATTACGAGTATATCTCGCCCCAGTCGTGATCACTGTAGATGTATTGTCCAGGTCACTGTATGTATTGTCCAGGTCACTGTATGTATTGTCCAGGTCACTGTATGTATTGTCCAGGTCACTGTATGTAAAAGAGACAAGACAAATGTATAGAAACACCATAGACACGCACACATAGAAATATAATGACAGACAGACAGACACACAGACATCTGGGATTTAGTGTGTAGCTGTGTTTCAAACCCGGAGTTTTGAATTTTTTTGTGTGTGTGTGCTCCCGCTGAAGTTCAGTGTGGACATTTTAACTGGACACACCGGCAGTATGAAACTTGATGGCGAGTTTATCAAACCCAAATAAATAGATGTTTTATATTCCCAGGGCCAGTGTTTGTAGCGTAGTACTACGATTCGCCATTTAATTCACAACTTTACAGTCAACAGTGTTTGAGCTGGGGAGAGAGGAGAGGGAGGGAGGGGTAAAAAAAAAAAAAAAAAAATAGTACCATTTGATATTAAAGCGATTGAATTGTTTATATGAATGCGTATTTTTATGCTGTTAAAGGTGCGTGTTAGATATCGGGAGGGCATGCATGTTCAATTTTGATGTTAAACTCTGAGGCACAGTGGAGATGGCAGTCGCCCATGGACAACGGTATAGGATATAGAGTTTTTTGGTTAATAGTGAAAGCCGGGGAAGAATTCTATGACGTTGGTATATAGTGGGGGGAGAAAGTCATTAGGATATAGACACACATAATTAGATATCGGATAATTTAGCAGTCCAGATAATGTCATTAATAAGGAGTAAAAAATAGGGTAAGTTGATTTGTCCTCATTGATGTTAACAATATGAAAATAAAATTTATGCTGAACAATACTAATTGGGGGGGAGGGGAGGGGGGTGGGGAGGGGTTGGTGTTCTGTGCGCGCGCGCGCTCGCCGCCCCTCCGCTTGGGAATATGAGCATCTGTGTGGGTGAGGTGGAGTAAAACTCCAGACAAATGGAGAATTAGATAAAGAGGTGGATGGAATGTGGAGCGGTAATTTTCTCCATGGGCAAGAGGTGATTACCATGCAGTGTGTTTCCCATGCACGACAAATGAAACACACACACACACACACACACACACACACACACAGAGCGTAATTCGTGGTGGAGCCAGTGACTCTTTATAACACCATACCAACAAATAACCCAGAATTACCAGGTTCGTATCCCGCTCCTCTCCCCTCTCTCTCTCTCTCTCTCTCTCTCTCCCTCAGCGCCTACAGCAGCACCAGCAGGCAGCCAGGCAGCTAGCTAGCTTCACCAGCAGAGCCAGCACTGCTCTCTGTCTCACGGAATATACATAAAACAATTTAAATTAACTGTTAAATCTGCAGTATCCCAAAACGTATAGCTAATATGCAGTCCGGCCGAACTAATAGTATTGGTCACTGTATGAGTTAGCCTCGGCGATCATTATGAAATTATCTAAACCTAATATTCTGGTATATATCAAATTATTTACATCCACTTAATGTTCCATCCGCCGCGTAATTCAATTATCTCATTTAAATCATATAAACATTTTTTTCTGATATAATTACTAATCAGAAAATTATTGTGGCGTAATACTTGTCAAAATCATTGGAATTGCGAGCAGCGCGCCTCGCTAATTTGCCCCTATGAAGGAACTAGAATTTTGGGTTAAACTTTTGGGTCGACCCTTTAAAACCGAGGGGGGGGGGCGCGTGTAGACCATGGATGGGCGGGTAAACTACGAGGTGGGAGGTAAACTCTTGATCGAGGTGAGGTTTAGACGCGATCGTGTGGAGAGGTTTAGCTACGGATCAGGTGAAGGTAAAGAGAGACAGTTCACGATGATAAGATGCTTGAGACTCGAGTTTACGTAAACTAGAGCTCGTGGTAAACTTAGGACTGAGGAGATGTGTATTCTCCGACCTATTGTCGGGTATAGGGAAGTCTTCCATGGACTGTGATGGAGGTAAACCAGCCATGGGTTCGAGGCTTACTTCGTCTAAGGTAAACTGTGTTGGTGAGAAACATAAACTTTTTAAATTTGTTTTCAGGTAAACCATTGGAGTGGAGGGAACCCACCGTGGTTTACTTTATTCTTAGGTAAACTTCTCGTGTAATGCAAAGGATGTTTGATGTCAACTTTGCGTTGATGTTAATGTCTTCATGTTGAAGTTAATGTTTTCATGTTGAAGTTAATGTCTTCATGTTGGAGTTAATGTTTTCATGTTGAAGTTAACGTTTTCATGTTGAAGTTAATGTCTTCATGTTGAAGTTAATGTCTTCATGTTGAAGTTAATGTCTTCATGTTGAAGTTAATGTCTTCATGTTGAAGTTAATGTCTTCATGTTGAGGTTAATGTCTTCATGTTGAAGTTAATGTCTTCATGTTGAAGTTAATGTCTTCATGTTGAGGTTAATGTCTTTATGTTGAAGTTAATGTCTTCATGTTGAAGTTAATGTCTTCATGTTGAGGTTAATGTCTTCATGTTCAAGTTGATGTCTTCATGTTGAAGTCAATGTCTTCATGTTCAAGTTGATGTCTTCATGTTGAAGTTAATGTTTTCATGTTCAAGTCAATGTCTTCATGTTGAAGTCATTTTCTTCTTGTTGAAGTTAATGTCTTCATGTTGAAGTTAATGTTTTCATGTTGGAGTTAATGTATTCATGTTGAGGTTAATGTCTTCATGGTGAATTTAATGTCTTCATGTTGAGGTTAATGTCTTCATGTTGAAGTTAATGTCTTCATGTTGAAGTTAATGTCTTCGTGTTGAAATTAATGTTTTCATGTTGAAGTCAATGTCTTCATGTTCAAGTTAATGTCTTTATGTCGAGGTTAATGTCTTCATGTTGAAGTTAATGTCTTCATGTTGAGGTTAATGTCTTCATGTTGAGGTTAATGTCTTCATGTTGAAGTCAATGTCTTCATGTTGAAGTCAATGTCTTCATGTTGAAGTCATTGTCTTCATGTTGAAGTCAATGTCTTCATGTTGAAGTCAATGTCTTCATGTTGAAGTTAATCTCTTCATGTTGAAGTCAATGTCTTCATGTTGAAGTTAATGTCTTCATGTTGAAGTCATTGTCTTCATGTTGAAGTCATTGTCTTCATGTTGAAGTCATTGTCTTCATGTTGAAGTCATTGTCTTCATGTTGAAGTCAGTCTTCATGTTGAAGTCAATTTCTTCCTTTTGAAGTCAATGTCTTCATGTTGAAGTTAATGTCTTCATGTTGAAGTTAATGTCTTCATGTTGAAGTCAATGTCTTCATGTTGAAGTTAATGTCTTCATGTTGAAGTCAATGTCTTCATGTTGAAGTTAATGTCTTCATGTTGAAGTCAGTGTCTTCATGTTGAAGTCAATGTCTTCATGTTGAAGTTAATGTCTTCATGTTGAAGTTAATGTCTTCATGTTGAAGTCAATGTCTTCATGTTGAAGTTAATGTCTTCATGTTGAAGTCAATGTCTTCATGTTGAAGTCAGTGTCTTCATGTTGAAGTTAATGTCTTCTTGTTGAAGGAGGGCGTAATGGTGGAAGTTATGTGTTTGTAGGAGGAGGTGAGATGAGCCTTGGAGGGAGCTTGTAGTGAAGGCCAACTTCCTGTTTGACATATGAACTGTTTACAGAGTATCTTTGTGTTTAGAGGTAAACTTCCTGTTGGCTGTAAACCACTTCAGGTTTACTTTTACGAGGTCATATCTCTCTGGCGGGATGTTGTCTGAGCAGAACATAAGCAAGCTCAGTTAGAGGCAAACTTTGCCTTGGAGGTGTGCTTTATGTGGTTTGTAAGCAGTAAATTCCAGGTTGATTTTCATAGGAGATAAGGTTGGTACGGAAAGGAAACTTTGTGTTGGAGGTACACTTTGTGTTGGAGGTATACTTTGTATTGGAGGTATACTTTGTATTGGGGGTATACTTTGTGTTGGAGGTATCCTTTGTGTTGGAGGTATCCTTTGTGTTGGAGGTATCCTTTGTGTGGGAGATATACTTCGTGTTGCGCTATACTTTGCGTTGAAGGTATCCTTTGTGTTGGAGGTATACTTTGTATTGCAGGTATACTCTGTATTGGAAGTAAGCTTTGCGCTCGAGGGAGACTTAGTGCTATAAGTATGTTGCGTCAAGAAGAAATAACTTATGAATCCTCTTCACTCTGGAGACACGGAGTATACCTTTTACCCTTTATATGGTAAACTAGGATAACTCAGATAGACTTGGCAACATTTTCGGTAAACCAATTAACGGGTGTTGCCACCAGGAATACTAAAGTTTTTACTTTAATATTTTCACACTACCTCACTCAGCCCGGGGTCATTCCTCCTTCCCCGCACCACCGTACCCTCTCCTACCTTCGTTATTTACCCTTACCTAACCCCTACCTTACCCTCCCTACCTTAGTCATGTATATATAACAACATGGACTTATAAACACCCTCAGGTGTTAGACATCCACCGTGTGGACGACAGTAAAGCGAGGTTAAAGCCTCCGACATTGGAAATCGAGGTTACGTGTAGATTGGACCAGAAGAAAGAAAACGAGGAGGTGTATGGAGAAAGTCCGTCAAGCTCTCGGTGACAGACGTGATCCCTCAAGGCTCAGTCCCTGGATCCAGACTACGTAGTATGGCTGACACTTAAAGGATTGCACAGTCCTTTATGGTCGTTGTAGTCGCCATTCCTTCGTCGTTGATCGTCCATCCGTCCGTCCGTCAGCCTTCGGGAGTCGCACTTTATGACCCGCAACACGGTCACAGCTTCTTGAAGTGCCTGAGTCATGGACTTCCTAAACCTCACACACACGGTTGTTTCATGGCATCAGGGGAAGTGAACGTGATGAGATCCAGGAGTCGACCTTGGATTATACCTGAGATAAACCCTTCATAAAGAGGTTTAACCTCCACTTGACCCGAACATTTTGACCTTAACGTAAACTTGAGCATCTGACGTTGCCCGAAAGGGACGATTCAGACAACATACGTCGCACAGTTGTGTGTGTCCCATAGTCGAAAGACTGAATATAACTGGATGGAAATGGGCCTGAGTTATGCCCCCTTTTTGAAATGGCTTAACGCGGAACTTAATCTGGCTTATAACTAAGAAAGTCTTTGCCTTTGGTCACGGAATCTAAGCTTGATGCTTTCGATATCTACTTGGACTAGATACGAGTAACTTAGCTAACTGGTCCCGTCACTAATTCTCCCACAGTAACTCAGCTACCTGATCCCAATGATACCTCTCCCTCAACAAATGAAAGAAGTAAGCCAGCACAGAGAGCGAGCATTTGCAGGCATCAAAACTTTTCAGCAGATCGCTGGAAGAAAGGCAACTCGTTACCGAGACACTGAAAGCTTGCTAATGTAACACCAGTTTAGATCGATAAAAAAATGTATATACGCACCTCAAGCTACCGCCCTATCTCCCTTGATTTGGTTTTAGGAAAATCACTAAACACAGTAAAGAGAAATACAAATAATCACATTTACAGAAAATATCAAATTGATTGTCGACTATCCACTCGAATGTTGAAATTGAATACATTTAACTAATTCACTTCGATTTCTCTTTTGCGACATATTTGTATACTACCGTGGATTCCAGAATAACCCTCATGTGTCATGTACGAACCCTTTTTAAAAACGCTCGTGACAAAGTACCGCATAAGATATTGTCAGGTCGACTTAAGCTTTCGCTGCATAGGAAATGGAATCCGCTCGTAGATAGCGGACTGGCTCACGCAGACAGGAAGCAACGCCTGGCAGTGAACGGGAACACGTCCCACTGGCTCCAAGTGACAGACGGAGTTACCACCACGAGCCTCAGTCGTTTCAACCCATACTTCCTTTTTTTTTTTTCCATCATCTGGTGGTAGAGCTCACCAGCAGGAGTTGAGGCTTGCTGAGGATAGAATTATAGACACTAGCCCAATTAGGGAAGACTCCCTAAGACTTCAGTCGTACAGTAAATGCGTAAGTTACTAGTAACTTCAAAATCAAGAATAGAAGATTACTTCTGTTCATATCTGTTATCGGTAATTAGACCTTGTTCAGAAAAGGAATAATTTGTTCGAAAACTGAACTCTGTTTATTTCATTTTAGATTTGAGTTTCCTCCCGATTGAAGTCAACTTATAATAGGGATTATATTTTTTTTTTCCACTATACTTTCCGATAGAATTTCAGTGACAGTATATTGTCTGTCCTGTCCAAACTACGGGGAGTTCCTTTTCGGCTATTTTTTTCCGACTAATTTTTGTTAATCCTGTGGAAGGAGAAGGTGAAGGTGGAGGTGCCTTCCGTGTTAACCTTCTGCCTCCGTCACACACACACAGTGATGACCAGAGTTGCCCCTCCTCTCTCTCTCTCTCTCTCTCTCTCTCTCTCCCACACTCCATGACCCTTCGCTAACCCCCTCCCCTTTTCCCTTAATCTGACCGCCTCCCCCACCACCCACCTCTATCCATCACCCTCCCCTTCCCCACAATATCCCCCACCACCTCCCCCTTCCCCATCTATACACCCCCTCTTCGCATCATTCACCCACGTCCTTTTTTTTTTTTTTTTCTATCTCCCCCATCCTCCCACACCCTGACACCTCCTCACCCCACACCACATCTCTCGCCGTAGACTTAACAAGTCGTCCGAGGCATGAACGACCCGGGGGTGGGGGAGTCAGCACGGAGAGATAGGACGACAACAGAGTAGCAAGAGGTTTCTTCCAGTGGAAAAACAACGACTTCGTCGTCTTCGTCATCGTCGTCTTCGTAATCGTCGTCGTCGTCGTCTTCGTAGTCATCGTCGTCGTCGTTGTCTTCGTAGTCATCGTCGTCGTCGTCTTCGTAATCGTCGTCGTCGTCTTCGTAGTCATCGTCGTCGTCGTAATCGTCATCGTCGTAATCGTCGTCGTCGTCTCCTTCGAGTTTCTTTAAAAGACAGGAGTTTTTGACGTGTGGTCCCTGGACGTGGAGAACTGCTAGCGAAGACGTGGTACGATTACAAACACACACACACACACACACACACACACACACACACGGGGCAGTAATCACTGTGGGAAGGAAGCCTCTATTTTACCAGGGACTAAGTGCGTTTTTCCCCTATTTGTCCGTATCCTCAGCTTAATGCCTTTCTGTCATGCAGTTTCTTTTACTGGACGAGATTTTCGGAGATTCCTAATGTTTCATGAAGCTTCGTGACCTTTGAAATGATAGATTTCCAATAAAGAGAATGTAAATAACGTTTATTGATCGTATTTTTATATTTCTTCTGTATATTTTTCAATATTGATAGAATAAAACCCGAAATTCTCTTGGGATTTTCTTAAAAGAGTTCTGGGATGTCATTGCAGGGATAAGGGACGTGTTTTAAGCGCAGGGAAATGATAACATTGCACATTGTAGGGTTGTTACTTTGGGAAGGCGGGAGCGACAGTGGAACAAGGAGCAGCAGGAGCGAGAGCAGTAGCACCAGCAGGAGCAGTAACACCGTCACCACCTGCAGTAGTAGCACCACCACCACCAGTAGCAGCTACTTCCAGCCACTACCAGTAGCATTTGTAGCAGGGAACGCTAGGAACGCGCACGCTAACAGTAACACCTTCACCAGCAGTAACACTTAGGCACCGCCAACACCCGCCACGTCATCACCAACACTAGGCAACGCCAACACCAGCCACGTCAATCCCATCACCAACACTAGGCACCACCACCACCAGCCACGTCAACCCCATCACCAACACTAGGCAACGCCAGCACCAACCAATCGCTAGGCCAGGTAGCCTCCAGCATTAGTTTGCCGCCACCAACACCCGTGTTCAAATTCTATATATTTAGTTTTGACATCAAAAGGCAGGCCATTAATAATTTGATAGCGGTGTCTCTGTACTTGCCACATTTCTTTCCTGCCTCTGCTGAATTATTCAACGCTAAACACAGCTTACTTGCAGAATCCCACGGGTTTTTCCCCCCCCGTAAGCAAACACACACACCCATGTATCATTTAATATTTTTCTCCTGATATTGTATCAGGGGTGTGGATCGTGGCTGTATTCCTGCCTCTTATATGTTCCTTTCGCCGGACACTGATTTTGTTATAGTGCTGCTGTGGGAGGCCCAATGACGTTGCCACCTCGTATTACCGTAACATACACTTTGTTATTCGTATATATATATATATATATATATATATATATATATATATATATATATATATATATATTATGAGTCCACGGGGAAAATGAAAGACGATAAGTTCCCAAGTGCACTTTCGTGTAATAATCACATCATATTACATCGTATTACAACCAAGGACGGCTTTTATGGGATTCATGCAGGTCCAAGGCTGCGTTACCATCAGTAGCGGGGAAGAGTCGAACTCCTTTGGACTGAGAAGTTCCTCGACGGCTCTGTACTCCTTTTTTCTCCCCTGACGATAATATAACCCTGACGAAGGTGGTTTTTCATCCACTTTGTAACTCACTCACATCAACTCCAGTAGCCCCTGTATATGTGTATGTCTGTATCTCTTGTCTGTTCGTCTGTCTGCATCAGAGAGACAGACAGACACAAAGGCAAACGAGGGATAACAGACACAATAACAGCAGCCTCAGAAGATTCAAACTAATATAAAGATCTCGAGAGAGCAAAAATGAAAAATCAGAATTTAAAACAAAAAAAGATATACACGAGAAAGAGTTCCATACTTGGTATTATTATATGATCAATTTGCGGGCAACGAGAGTGGGAAGCCCTCTGCCTAATTGTACGGCACTTTGCCTTAAACACAGGATCACGTAGTTATAATTATATACTTGTGGTGCTATGCCCGTGGGGAGGAGGCATGGTGGGTGAGTGTCACGTCGTCAAGCAGCAACCTCGTCAGAGTGGGACAACGACGGAGGGGGGTCTGCCACCGTCTGAGGGCCACTCTTGCGGGTTGGTTGTCAGTGTCATGGTCTTTGTTGATATGTCATGGGGGGGGGGGGGTGGTTAGTGATTAGGTAGTTGGTGAGTTAGGCTTCAGAGAGAGCCCCCCAGCCCAAGGGTCATTAAGGGCCGTTAACGTAAGCTGCTGTAGACACCGACCGAAATGTCTTCAACACCTTCTACAAGATGGTGAAGACCATTGTAAGACCACGTACGCTGCTCTTCACTGTGCATGTGGGCCATGTATAGGTAAAGGTTAGGTGATGTTGGTAGTGCTTGTATGTCCACGGGTTGCTCCTACTTGTACCGCTGTAAATGGTAATGATGATGCATGATTACGGTGATGATGATGATGACCATGATACAGTGTTAAAGACGGTAATGCATAATTATTATTATTATTATTATTATCATTATTATTATTATTATTATTATTATTATTATTATTAGTATCGTTATTATTATTATTGTTGTTATTATTGTTATTATTATTATTATTATTATTATTATTATTATTGTTAGTAGTAGTAGTAGTAGTAGTAGTAGTAGTAGTAATAGTAGTAGTAGTAGTAATAGTAGTAAAAGTAGTAGTTGTAGTGGTAGTGGAAATATGATCATTATTGTAATTATCATTATCATTATCATCATTGTCATTATTGTCATCATACCAAATATGACCTTATAATACGCTTATAATCCACACTTTACTTTTACAAAGTGTACACGCGGATGTGACCAATATGTTAAAGTCAGAAAAATGTTAAATCCTTAACTGCGCGGAAAGCTTTGGTGTGTGTGTGTGTGTGTGTGTGTGTGTGTGTGTGTGTGTGTGTGTGTGTGTGTGTGTGTGCACTTTACGCGGGTTTTATAAATCAAATCTCTCTCTCTCTCTCTCTCTCTCTCTCTCTCTCTCTCTCTCTCTCTCTCTCTCTCTCTCTCTCTCTCTCTCTCATCATCATCATCATCATCATCTGTCAGTAACACCTCTAAAGAATAAGCTGTAAAGAGAAGTATTCTACAAGGAACAGTACCATACCATGCAAGGAGCAAAATGGCACGTCATAAAGACGTGTTGGTATAACGTAACTGAAAGTGAGACAACACTGCAGATGGCTCCCTGAAGTGTGACTGTATGGCAACAAATGTACACAGCAAGTCTCCATACGAGCTGTGTGCATGGCTGATGATTCACAAAGTGTCCAAAAAAACCGAAAATATTTCTTGCGAAAATACCGTAAGGAAGCTGTTATATTTTTCAGAAGACGTAAGATGGTACCATTCAAAAGTTTATGGATCTATAGGAAAAATAAATAATTCAGATGGTAAGAGAAAAATTAGTGAACCGTTAAAGCTGACTCAACCAATGTAAGAAGCCTGTCCTTGCAAACATACCCAAATACATTAAAGGTAATGCAGTTCAAAGCAGCACACCAAAAACTTGTGTCGATGAAAAAGCGAAAGAACAGAGACGTTCAGAACAGATAAGAGACAGAAACAAACAAGAGAGTGTAGCAATGTGCGTCCGGAGGAAACAAGAAGAGCAGATGCTGAGGATGTGTCGCAATGAACGTGCAAAAACCTGCATTGTGTAAAACCTGCATTGACCATCCCATCTACGAGACAGAGTAACTTAGCATAGAGTAACTTGGCATCATATAGGCCACATGAAAAACTAAACTAGATTACTTTTCATAATTACTTGCAAATGATGGAAGAAATAGTGAAGGGACTGGAGTAATATGATCCATTACTTGTGTGTCTTTAGTTATATGACTTCACCTTCCATGACATTGAGGGACAAGAAGGAGAAGCAGAGTAGGGATGCAAGTGAAAATATTTATGGACCAGCAGGTGACAGAGAACAATTGCAGAGACTAATCGGTCACTATCAGTCATTTAACCTCATACACGTAAACCATTGACCCAACAAGAGGGAACAGCACGATAGACCTATATCCTTACAAATGACATGGCGCTGTTCTCAGATATAGACGTAGATGGTACAAGCTTATCGGATCACATTATCATAGAAATGACTACAGCATACAGTGTGGTAATTAATGAATGGGAACATGATACAGTGACCCAAGATGATGGCCGGTTAAGCTGTATGAATATTCACCACAGCCAAATGGATTGGAGAGGAATCAGTCAACTGGTTTTGAACACAAGCCTGCAATACGATCTCCGAAGAAAATGACACCGAGGCAAACACAAGGACGTTGTGTGAAAATGCGCCAAATAGTCAGTGGGATAACACCGGCCAAAGATTTAAAGCGGTGCCAAATGGACGATACAAAGAAAGAGAGAGAAAAAAAGCGGATGAATAGAATATTATGGAGCAAGAAACATAAGGTCGCCAGTGAATGACGAATGCAGAAAAACTTGTTGGGAACTAAGGAATGCTCATGAGGAAATAATGATATCCCATAGAAGTGAACTGAGGATGGATGGAGAGAGAGAGAGAGAGAGAGAGAGAGAGAGAGAGAGAGAGAGAGAGAGAGAGAGAGAGAGTTATACAAATCGTGGACAGGAACCCAAAGTGACTGTTCTGCTACAAGAAAAAAAAAAATAGACATCAGATCCTAGGAAATAAGAGAGTATAGAAATCATCCTAAGGAAATATACAGGATGTTAACTGAAATATACAGGATGTTAACTGACCAATACAGTGGAGTGTTTGCCTTCATAATGCAAGGAGAAATTAGCTGATGAACTGTTTGACCAACATGGTGACCATCCAGAGGTTTACTGCACTTGTAGAGAACTTATCTCTGAGACCAGATGAAAGTTTGGACATGTTCCTAAAGATGACAAAAAAAAGATAGCAATATTGATAGAAATAATATTAGTTATGAGGCCAAGTCTGGACGAAAGTGAAATGGTCGACATTCTCAAATTGGGCTGCGGAACACAAGCACACATTGGAGGATTTGAGCTGATACTTAAACAACATGGGCTAATCAGCTTGACTTCACGTGTAATATAAGTCTATGCTAGAGTGATGAAAGGACACGTGACCAAGAGCAAATATATGGATGAAGGCCAGCTTAGATTTGTACCAGGAAAGCGTAAGAAAACTCACTTGTTAACTCCCTGCGGTTACATATGTGAAACTTGTTTCCATGAAAGGAGAATGGACAGTGTTCACTTCGATTTTGCTCAGGCATTTAACATAGTAAATAAGATGATTTTACTTGCCACAGTCGCGAAGCAAACCATGAAGGGGGAGATAAGGAAGGAAGGCCAGACAAATCCCAAATAAATGAGAAATTCAAAGTCGTAGAAAATGGAACCAGTTCGGACAGGGATGGTGATCTGTGTGAGGTACCACAAGGCACGGTGTTGCCCTCGGTTGTCTTTGTAATAATGATAATAATAATGATAATGATAATAATGATAATAGTAATAATGATATTAATGATAATAATATCAAACGTAGACAGAGTAGTAAAAGAAATTATAGAGATTCTCTGCTGATGATACCCGTGTAAGCCGAATGGGAGGATCAGATGATGAAATGAAAGATGCTAAAAGACTTTGGTACAATCTACAAACGGGCGGAAGTATGCCTTATGGAGTGAAACGATGACTAATGTGAGCAAATCAAGTCGTAGAGCAATTAGCACAGTGCATTAATGGCACTGTATAAAGCTCCAACGGGGAAAGTGATTGAAAATTAAACAAACGTCCAATATCTGGTAGTCGGCGTAAAAGAGAAACTAGAATTCAAAGAACATATTGAGGAGATAGCGCTACCGAACCAGATAATGAACGGTATGATAATGAGAAATTCCAGATCGAGACAAAAAAAGACTGTTGATGAAAATTCTAATGCATACAGCAGCAATATTGATTATCGCTGTGCCGAATGCTCACCAGCCAAACAAATGGAAATACACAAGTTAAGAGAATTCAAAAGCACTTCATGAACAAAATCGATGAGATAGAACGTTTGATTTATCATGAGACTCTGAAAGACTGGGCCGCTGACATTCAGTCCACACACACACACACACACACACACACACACACACACACACACACACAGAGAACACGGAACTCCCACGACTCGTTGTTAACTCTAGAATTTCCTACGATGAGTGTTGCCCACAAGCTCCGCCCAGTGGCAAGTGAGGATGGTTAGAGGAGAGAAAGAAGAGGTGCTGGGACAGGGGAAAGGGATGGTTGGAAACGGGAGAGAAGATTGAAGTGTGTATGGGTGTATGGTGTACGTCTTTTTGATGCCTGTGGGTGATTATTTTCGAGCATGTTTATGGTGTCTTATGTATACAACCCCCCGGCAGACTGGGGGTGTGTATGTATGTATTCCTGTGGTAACTTCCGTCTCTCGAGACGATACACGAATTCGTAGGGTTTCTCTCTCTCTCTCTCTCTCTCTCTCTCTCTCTCTCTCTCTCTCTCTCTCTCTCTCTCTCTCTCTCACACACACACACACACAATGAGAAACAAAACAGACGTTGAAAATACTGAATGTACGAATAAATGCATGAATAAGAGGCAAACTTGACTATCACTGTGTCGTTGCGTCGCCAGTCAACCTTGGTGGAATTCAACAGGTAAGAGAGAACCAAGAAACACCTCACCAGCAGCAACTTTGATGACATCACTGCAACATACCATTGGCTTTGCCTTGGCGACATCGCGCAGCTCCCCTTCACTCGCTAGTGGTACCCAGAGGCCTACACTCTCTCTCTCTCTCTCTCTCTCTCTCTCTCTCTCTCTCTCTCTCTCTCTCTCTCTCTCTCTCTCTCTCTCTCTCTCTCTGCGTCTTCTCCTCATCGCCTCTTCCCCCGTCGGTAAACAATGAACCATCACGAGAGGGTGTAAGCCAAGAACTGGAACTTTACAAGCCACGAAGAAGGGAAAAGGCGCATGATAACATACGCATGACGACGACAACAAACACGAGGCGTAAAGCAATGCTGTCCTGAACTTGAGGGTCAGTTTGATGCGGTACCGGAGGAAGTCGACACTTTGATGGTTGAAATTCCTCAAAGAAAACTGGACTCGTGATTGAGGTCAGGCCATACTGAACCTCAGATGTAAGATGCGTGGCGCCGGTGAGAAAAGGCATAATTCAGCCAAAAAAGAAAAAGGGGCATACGGTGAGCGGTGAGCGCCACCCTAGTCACTCTGGCGTAATCTACGCGCCACCCTAGTCACTCTGGCGTAATCTAAGCGCCACCCTAGTCACTCTGGCGTAATCTAGATGTAAGCGTCACCAGATTACGCCTGCTTGTGGTTACGATGCGAGTGAAAAAAAGAAAAGAAAAAGTAATCTTGACCGAGGCTGTACCATCGTCTGCTGACGAAAGGGACGTCTCTCTTCCCTGCCACTGGATGTAGCGCAGCCTTAAAGGTGCAAGAACTCCCTTCAGGGTTAGAGGTCCCGGGGTTATATGATAATGATCTCGTCGTGCGGAGGTAGTCTCTCTCTCTCTCTCTCTCTCTCTCTCTCTCTCTCTCTCTCTCTCTCTCTCTCTCTCTCTCTCTCTCTCTCTCCATCGTCCGTGGACGTGCCTCCAGAAGTTCGCTACCAGGTCGTCGAGAACAGCGCCTGCTCCCGTAGTTAAGCTGTCCCTGCTTCACGCCTGGGACTCCCTCCTCAGGGGACTAGATTCCAGTTTAATTCCCTTATGTTTTGTGACGTGTTTCAGGCACTGAAGGCAGAAATGGTGAAACAACATTTTGACGCATGAGGAACTTCAAGCGATGATATTGAAGTCGTAGGAAAGTGGTGCAAGGGGTATTGGGGGATTCAACAGAAAGGAAACATCAGTCACAAGATGGGTAGATGGAGTCGAAGACTTGGATGCTGACTTAGGGTGACTTAGTTAAAGAGGAGAGTTGTACCACCCAGCCAGCCAGTCAGTGAAGTATCTCAGCCACCAGTAAAGTGTTCAGGCCAGAGATATATACATCAACCCAAACGATGTTTTGTGTACTGGGTATAACATGATGATCATAGTATCTTCCTCTATGGTATTCCTGTGTGAGGAAAGCTACGATACAAAAATTCTGTGTCGTAGAGATATTCGGGGAAAAAGGCTGTGTTTTCCTGGTGCCAAGACGGTTGTGATGTTCTTGGAAAGTTTGATGTTGTCGTCGTCTCGAACCGTTCCGAGGACGGGTCTTTCATCGTTCACTGTAGGACCCAGCAATGTACCCAGCGGCAGATCAGGTGATATTACGACGAAATATGAGGCTTTTATTTATGAATTCAAAGAGAGCCGTAGGAAGTGAGTCGTATTGGCTCAGGCACTAGCCACGTACGTCACTGTGCCCTCAATAAGATGATGGGGATAAATAGTAGGACTGAGGCTGTCGGTAACTAAGAGGACAACTGTGTTTTGTATCGAGTATTGGGATCATTTAAGCGGTGTCCGAAGCCTCTTTACGAGGGATGGCTTTCACTTAAGCGGATTCAAGAAATCCCACCTTAGCATAGTGTTGGAGTGAGGTATTGGGCCCATTCTTTGATGGAAATAGACCAGTGGTTCGCCCAGTACCTGAGTAAACCGGTATGGAAGCATCAGGATGATAGGTGAACATGGGAGGATGGTAGGTCATCGAGAGGCCACAGATTAGATGCAGGTAACGAACGAGGAGGGTGAAGAACATGGCAGTGTAGGCAAGGGCAGCTTGACATTCCTTCCCAGGTAGAAGCAAGGACCATGGCAGGCTGACAGCGTGGTAGGCTAGGTCAGCATGGGGTCATCCCCCAGGAGCAGGTGGAGATGAAGGAAAAGCTGTGCAGCTTAATGTCGCTTCGCAGGTAGGAGCGGGGAACAAGACAGGTGGGGAACGGGATAAGACAAATAGTCATGGACCAGTTGCAGTTATACAGACTCCCCCTTCCCGTTGATGCAGACACACACACACACACACACACACACACACACACACACACACACACACACACACATTCTAGCAGTGATTAAAACATACATACCGATAATGATGAACTTGTGAACTAGACCCAGATGGGGCTCACAAGGCCCCTACTAGAAATCGTAAGTCAAAATTTGCACGTATTCAAATGCTTAGAGTACTGTTACAATACGGGTTTAGCTGATATCAAATACTATCACGGAGGAACCGAAGATTAGTGTAGTCTCGGAAACATGGTTAAACACTGAGAATTAACATTCAATCGCAAAATTAACACTACCCAGATATATGGGGTTCACGACATATTATTTGTACAAAGCAGGAAGTGGTGTTCTTAAACTGAAAACAGGCTAGGGCAGTTAGAATCAGCATGCTGAGCCCCAGTCATCATAATCATCTGTAGATCGATATTTCGGACGAGAACCAACTGCATTTTGTCATTTAACAGACCTGAGTACAAGGAAGACAACTTTATCCCATATAACGAAATAAGATGTGTTGCAAAGAGCAAGGGACTTACCACCGTAGATGACTTCAACACTTTGTGTGTAAGCTGGTATGCGTTAACAAGGGATCAAGGAGGGGAATAGACGAATTGACTCGACGTAAGATACTTTTCCAGAAACCAGTTGATCTCGACTTATTGAAGCAAGAATAACTACAACCTTTCCCTCACCAGCGAACGAAGCTTGCTCATCTCCCGTGAGGTAAGTGAGGTTCTGACAAATAACAATAGATGATATCAATAGACTCGAGGCAAATATCAAATTTGAGACTTGATTATAAAAAACTTGATTCCTCCTCATAGAAAAGAACATTTTTAGACAGTACGACACGAAATGAGCGAGTGACAGTGCAAAACTCTTTGATGAATTAATCCACTGGAAGAGATGTGATTAATGAAAACGAATAACTTATCGGGAGTGAAAACGGAACTTGAATGCTGAACAGAGACAATGTTATCTCGAGAACATACCAAGAATGATGGAGAGAGCCAATTTGTCAGTATAAAACCGGCCTGGATGTCTTTGGAAATAGAATTGAATGGCCATAAGAAATTAAATGCAAATGGAAAACGATGAAGATTTACGAGAACTTGTGAAAATACATAGTCAGTGTAAAAAGTTCAGATGACAAAAATAAACGGAAGTATTAAAAAAAAACAACAAGAAAACAAGATCATAAATAGTAAAACAACATCAGGTGGATTCCTCAAATATGTAAGATGAAAAGCATGAAAGATGCAACAGTACCATTAATAACCGAACATGTAAAGTGACTGATGATGGCTGGGATATGGTCGACCCCGATAGATACTTCCCGTAACTCTGTATATACAGTTTATTGTGAGGGTCTGATGATAACCGAAATTCAGAGGCCACCGAAATTAAGGTTGATGCTATAATACTTCGACCATGTTAACCCAAACAGATCGACTGGTTCTGATGTAGCATCCAGAGTCTTAAGAAAGGTTTGACGGGATTTGATATGTAACATGACCAAAGTATTGACCCAGTCAGTGATAGATGGGCAGAGGCGCTAGACTGAAAGTTGGCAAACATCATCCAAATAGATATAAGAAAGGTGGCACGAAATGTGCCTTAAACTAGAGCCCAGTTTTGCCTCACGTCGGATTTAGATAGACGATAAGGAAGATAAAAAAAACCTGGTAGCAATGATAGTGGCTCACAAGATAATGTCATACAGCCATCATGGCTTCCGCGACAAAGGATGTTGTTTAATTAATTCACTAGAATTTTCCAATATATGACAACTGGGTTTCAAAAGTAACCCCTTATATATCATATGTATACTTTTGAAATGCATTTGAATATATAACAAACAAAAGACTGCCATACAAATTGAGATCACGTGGAATACAAGTGAATTCAAATGGCGGCGGACCATTAGGTCTTAACCAGGCTGTTTGTAATTATGGAAAAGAACAGAAAGTTAGAGATTGATATGGTAGGACCAGAGGAACGCTTGTAAACCTGGACTTTCGTGGTGTAGCGTTCCTGACCGAGACGCATTCACGGGCCGCCCTATGATCGAGCTTGTAGGTTCGAATCCTGGTTGCGGCATTCGGTCCACAGTCAAACCAGCTGTTCGTCCACCGTTAGGGGTTGGTCGATAAATTGCCTACCTGGCGTCAATGAAATGGCTTTGATTAAGGCTTTATTTGGTCGTGTTGTGCTCAGGTATCATAAGAAGAAAATCATGTAGCTATGGAGCTGCTTATTAACGTCAGTCGTGGACTTGAGGTGAATTATTTAAGTCTATGGTTAACCGTATCTACAGTCCTGCTTTCAACTACGTTCATTGGTAAATAAATCATTCCGATGGTAACGACCTGCCGAAGAAAAAAGTACCTGGTGAGCCTCATTCGTGGTAAAACTTTTGCTCACGAGTTGAATCAGGCAAATGGTATGCTTAAGTAGCAAGAGGAGGAGACGAAGTGTATGCATAGATCACTAACTGGCTCACTGACAAGAGACCAGCATGTAGGTTAAATGGCGAAGCCTCTTGAGTGGCTGAACATCACCAAGAGGATCCTTTTCTTGGCCCTATTCTCTTCATAGTATGCGTGAATGGGTTAGAACAGGGTCTTGTCTCTTCGATGTCTAGATCTGTTGAAGAACTAGCGGGAAGAGCTGTAAATGAGCGACGTTGTGATATAATTCGAGGAACTCCAAAGAGACTAGCAGAGTAGTCAGTAAATGCCAGATTATAGTTAACGTCGACAGATATAAAGTTATGCCAGTGGTGGACAAGATGACTAAAGACTTTCGAACATCTGGAGAAACTGCTGTCTAAAGGAAATGAAGAGAAAGTTCTTGGTGTTAACAGTAATAATCTGAAGTAACGCTAGATAGAGTTTAGCTTCAAGTGATATATCAGACCTAAGGCTGCTAAGGTTTCATAGCTAAGTACTTCAACCAAAAGAATTGTAACATTTCAAGGGTCTAGGAAGACCACACCATAAATACGCAAGTCCACTTATGGATGGTCTTCCTACTGCACAGGGGATGATCAAAACAAGAACAAGTACAAAGACGGACGAAAAAATCTGGTTCCAGCATTGAGAAATTTGTCGTACGAAAAAATCTAATTTGACTCGTTTCTCTAAGAAAGCTGCTGACCGCGGTGACCCAATACATGCTCTCAGAATTTTGAAGGAATTCGCCGTCAATCGAAGGATCATTGTGAAGCAAAGAAATAAAGTTCCTGGGACAAATGGAATATAACACGGCTAAAACATGCAATTCTGACGGTGTGTGGAGAAAGGTCCTCTATAGGTGCACTGAACATTCAAACAAGTTGGTTATGCAAAGGACTGTAAACTCCTTTGAAAACCAGTCAGACATATGTCTTATATATTCAGGTTACGTACTGAAATGATACATTAGAAAATGTATATACACAGTAATTCCTTTTTTCGTATTCTTGACCCCCTACTATAGTAGTGCAGCAGAGGGTACGATAATGTAGGAAGAATCTTAAGTGGAAGTTTTCTGTCGTTCTTTCCCCTTAAGTTCTCTTCAGTCTTCCCTCAGGAATGCACGGCTCTTCTTCCACCCTTCGCCTGGCGGCTGGTGATGCCAGAGGGAGTGGAGGGTCGGGGGTGAGAGCCGTCTTGCTGATCTATTCCGACCTCGTGCGTGCACTCAGAGGGGGAAAAAAAGATGGGTAGAAGTAACTTATAAACAGGTAGAGATGGGCCAATCTGGACCTCTGTTACCTCTCTTTCCCGTGTACTCTCTCTCTCTCTCTCTCTCTCTCTCTCTCTCTCTCTCTCTCTCTCTCTCTCTCTCTCTCTCTCTCTCAGGTTGGTATTCATGTATGGGATTCTAACCAAGGGTACAACGTTTGGCCACATACATCTCCGCCGACTCTTGTACCTTTGTCTTCTCGAGTCAAATTCGAATCAAAGAAGATCGAAGTTGTCGCCTCCAGGCGTGGAAAGCCAGTGGACATTACTGTACTGCATTAATTATGGACCATCTTTATGGAAGCTTGTGACACACTGTCGGTGTTCCAGGCGATGTGTATCTTTTTCCAGGTTGGCAGTGGATGGTTGGCATTCCTGGTATCTGGAAGTGCTGAGACTGGTACTATCATCATTGGTTCTGTCATGTTCTTCGTGCTGGTGGTGCTGTGTGATGTAGAATGGAAGGATTGGTGTTCGGAGGTATTTTAGCCTTGGGGTATTCTACTGCAGGGCTGTAGACTGTAGTGAGGGGAGTTGGTGCTGTATAGGAATATACGTGGTTCATTGGAACTTGAAGTTAAGTAATTATTGTTTAATGTAATTGTTGGTCCGATAGTTTCTATCTATTTCTACTGGTTAGTGTGATTACGGGTCAGGGGATTCACTGTTTAGTGTGATTGTAGGTTCAGGATCAAGGTTTAGTATGATTAGCTTTGGGAATTACAGTATAGTGTGACAGCAAATTCTTGGTTACTGTTTACTGTAATTGCTAGTTTGGGGATTACTATGTAGTGTGACCGTAGGTTGTGGATTACGGTTTGGTATGATTGTAATTTAGGGGATTACTGTTTACCTTGATTGTAAACCAGGGGATTGTTGTCGCTAAAGAGTTTTGGTCAGTTGGATCTCTTTATATCTTAAATGTAGGTCTGGAGATAACTTGTTTATTGAGGTCTTAGGTTAGGGCATTCGTAGATCAAGGCGTAGTGTGTTCCTTCTACACCTTCTACAACACCTGATGAGTCTGGAGCACGTTCTCTCACCTAGGTAGAGACAGCCACACACTGACACACGTAGTTTTCAAGTGTGTGTGTCGTAGTGTCTGGCTTACCCTACATCAGCCCATTTCTGAATCAGGAGGTCCACCCATGAAGTACGAGGCGTCCTTACTGTATCCACCTTTCTCTCTGCTGCTCTGTGTGGCATAGTATTGCATCCACCCATCCATCAGTTGCTCTTTGTGTCATAGTGCTCTATCCACCATCCATGAGCTGCTCTCTTTATCATAGTGCTGTATCCACTTTCTATCATCCATCATAACGTTGTCCCCACCTAGCCATCAGTTGCTCTGTGTATCATAATATTTCATCTGTATATCTCCAGCTGTTATGGTAGGAATCCCTTTGTGTATCTGTCTGTATGTATATCTTTGTATCAGTATATATATATTATCTCTGACTATGAATTTATCTTTTCTACCCTTTTGTCTGTGCGGTTTTCTCTCATGTTTGACATTGCAATACATATCTCTTCAGCATTCATTGTTTCTCATCATATCTGTCTATATCTGTTCGTTCGTTCATTTCTGTATGTAACACTGTCCGTCTTTATCCAGTAACCCGTTACTCACTATATGTCTATGTAATACCCCATTACTCCACATATAGCAAGTGTCAACGGCTAACTTTAATAGAATTTGTATTTGTTTATGTCTTTTCCGTATTCTGCACCATCATTTCGCATGGGTTGAAGAGAAGGCAGTCAAGGTGTTGTGTCGGATACCAGGCGCTGGGTCTGGTACCCAAGCTCTGCCTCCGTGCTCCGTCGTAAGCCTACGTCTCTCTGGTCGTGGCTTTATGTATCACGTAAGGTGGTGTAGACAACTCAGGCACCGCCACCACCACCAGCCTTGATGCTGATGTGGACGTGTGGGATTAAAGATTTCTTTATTTCTTCTTCCGTTGACGTCCCTCCACTGGAGAGCTTTAGATACGAAAAAAAAAAAATAATGTCGTCATCGTGACGCTTGTAACAGTATCCAGTTGTGTGTGTGTGTGTGTGTGTGTGTGTGTGTGTGTGTGTGACGACAGATTTTGTTTATACTTTTGTTTTTAAGATTCGGTTGACTCCAGCGATGACTCATTATGAGGTAATACCTTGAGAAGCTGAGGCGGGTCAAGTCAGTGATGGAGCCGCTTCTTAAAGTAGACCTAGGTAGGTGAAGTCATTGGTGGAGCCGCTTCTTAAGGTAGAATCTGGTGGATGAAGTCATTGGTGGAGCCGCTTCTTAAGGTAGAATCTGGTGGATGAAGTACGTGGTGGAGCAGCTTTTTCGGTAAGTAAATTCGGCGATAATGGTCGAATTTGACTGGTGAAGTCAGTCAGCAGTGGGGCTGCTTCTTATGGTCGAATTTGAGTGTTCATCAGGGGTGGGGCTGGCTTCATGTGGTCGAATTTGGGTGATCAGGGGTTGGGGGCCGGCCGCTTCTTATAGTCGAATTTAACTGGTGAAGTGAGCGGTGGGGCCGCTTCTTATGGTCGAATTTGACTGATCATCAGGGGCGAGGCAGGCTTCATATGGTCGAATTTGGGTGATCAGGGGTTGGGGGCCACCCGTTTCTTATAGTCGAATTTAACTGGTGAAGTCAGCAGTGGGGCTGCTTCTTATTGTCGAATTTGACTGGTTAATTCAGCAGTGAGGCCGCTTCTTATGGTCGAATTTGAGTATTCATCATGGGCGGGGCAGGCTGCTCCTTACGGTAGAATCATTCATCCAATTAAGGCCAGTATGTAGAGGGCTGCGTGAGGTGACGGCTGTTTATACAAGGCCTCACGAACTCGCCTCTCATCCCAGCCTTGTTATAACTAGCAGCGAGAGGATGATGATGAGCCCTGCAATACACAGTTTAGAAAACTTAGCGAATTGGAAGCTCTAATTAGGAAGTTTTCTCGCTGTGGGTAAGATTATTATGTTATAAGGCTTCTTCTTTTGTGCTGGCGTTTCTTTTTTTTTTTTTCCCTCCTCCTCCTCCTCTCTCTCCTCCGTTTGTTGGG
Organism: Panulirus ornatus; assembly: GCF_036320965.1. Taxonomy (NCBI): domain Eukaryota; kingdom Metazoa; phylum Arthropoda; class Malacostraca; order Decapoda; family Palinuridae; genus Panulirus; species Panulirus ornatus. The sequence goes on along the minus strand of NC_092238.1, from coordinate 12,948,757 downwards.
CAGTACACGCGTCAGTCGGTGTGTAACGGCGATGCCAAGAGGAAAGTTGGAAGTCCCTGTACTTTTTGGCATTGGGAGGGAGGGACCCCCTTCCCTATAGCATCGGCTGTTATCTCTTGCTACATCCGCCCTGGGACTGGCTCAGATAGGTACTTATCCTTGTAAAGTATTGCTCCGTCCGCTTGTGTCGGAGTGACTGAGACTTCAAGGCGAGCTGGCTGAGCAGATGAGACAAAGGAGGAAAAGGTTCGCGATTGTCCTCTATATTCCAGGTATTTGGGAGAGGATCCTTTTGTTGGCCAGGGTTGTTTTGGTCATGTTATTGTTGACGTGGAAGGTCTGTGGTGGTGGTGGTGGGTGGAGGTGTGTGGTGGTGTGTGGTGATGTTTGGGTGTTTGTGTGGTGAAAGAGACGTAGATGTAGTGACGCAACGGAGGTGTTTGTGCGGTGGAGTGACTGACTTGTGATGAAGGGACGGAGGTGTGTCTGTGGCGAAGTGACGGAGGTGTTGTGAAACGACGGAGCGTTTGTGTGGTGAAGTGACAGAGGAATTAGTGTGGCGCTCGTGTGCAGTGACTGGGCTGTTGGTTTGGTGAAGAGTCAGGGATGTTTGCCTGATGTTTTTTGTGATGATGGGGCACAAATGGAAAAGCTGTGGCGATACGTGAGGGATGTGGTGGCAGTAGATGTTAGTTTAGTTCATACGGACTTTGTCATCATCGAAAACATGTGATGGTTGGACGGTATTCATCTTTGTGGGAGCTGTGTGATGATGTGTCAGGTGTGAGGTATGTCTGGTGTAAGGTCGTGAGGCAGATATGTGGTGGTGGTGGTAGTACGTAGGTGTGTGTGTGTGTGCGATCATCTGGTGTGTGCTGTAGTGTATCAGATGTGTGGTAGTGTGTCGGTAGTTTGATGATGGTCGTGGTATGTGCTAATGTGAATGCCATGTGATAATCCACATACGACTGGTGTGTAATGTGGCAGATGTCCCATGTGTGACGTATGTGTGACGTGTCTGAGGAATGGCTATGATATGGCAAACATGTCGCTGGGGTACCCCTACTTGGAGCAGCGAGTAACCCGTCAGGTGTGTGGCGGTGTTGCGTATCTGTGGTAGGTGTGTTGGTGGTGACCGTGTCTTACCGTGTTTGGTGAAGTACCACGATGCTGGGACACATGACCGTGTAGGCAGGGAGAGTGTGTAGGTAACCGTATGTTTCTTTGGACTTTACTCTCAAACATTTGCGTGCCTCGCGTTCCCTCGTCCAGTCGACAGCGGTGCAAAAGGCGTCGAGATGTCTTGGCATAAAGACATATATATATATATATATATATATATATATATATATATATATATATATATATATATATATATATATATATATATATATGTATATATAATGTGTGTGTGTGTGTGTGTGTGTGTGGGTGTGTAATAATCTCGTTGATTGAAGTTCGTGGGAGGCGGAGATGTATCAGAAATATCAAAATCCTTGCAGTCACAAACATCTTTCTTTATCTGAGCTTCAAAGGAACCTTTGAAGCTCAGATAAAGATAGAGGTTTGTCCCTGCTTGGAATATATATATATATATATATATATATATATATATATATATATATATATATATATATATATATATATATATATATATATATATATATTCTTTTTCTTTCAAACTATTCGCCATTTCCCGCATTAGCGAGGTAGCGTTAAGAACAGAGGACTGGGCCTTGAGGGAATACCCTCACCTGGCCCAATTCTCTGTTCCTTCTTTTGGAAAAAAAAAAAAAAAAAAAAATGAGAGGGGAGGATTTCCAGCCCCCCGCTCCCTCCCCTTTTAGTCGCCTTCTACGACACGCAGGGAATACATGGGAAGTATTCTTTCTCCCCTATCCCCAGGGATAATATATATATATATATATATATATATATATATATATATATATATATATATATATATATATATATATATATATATATATATTGCAGTAGGTCACAGTGATGGACGTGATCTAGTATTTGCTGATAACCAGGAGGAGAAATGAAAGACGATAAATCTGAGTGCACTTTCGTGTAATCACATCGTCAAGGGAGATATAAGAAATGAGAATCTCATCCTTGTATCTTCCTTGACGATGTGATTACACGAAAGTGCACTCGGATTTATCGTCTTTCATTTCTCCTCCTGGTTATCAGCAAATACTAGATCACGTCCATCACTGTGACCTACTGCAATATATATATATATATATATATATATATATATATATATATATATATATATATATATATATCCCTAGGGATAGGGGAGAAAGAATACTTCCAACGTATTCCCTGCGTGTCGTAGAAGGTGGCTAAAAGGGGAGGGAGCGGGGGGCTGGCAATCCTCCCCCTCTCGTTTCTTATTTTTTAATTTTCCAAAAGAAGGAACAGAGAAAGGGGCCAGATAAGGACATTCCCTCAAAGGCCCAGTCCTCTGTTCTTAACGCTTCCACGCTAACGCGGGAAATGGCGAATAGTATGAAAGAAAGAAAAGAAAGATATATATATATATATATATATATATATATATATATATATATATATATATATATATATATATATATATATATATATATATAACTTTGGTGAGGTTATATCATCGTCTTTTGACAAGAGGGAATACATACAATCTTCCCCAGAAACCTTGCGGTCCAAAGGAAGGCGTTCATCATTTCCCTGCTCCTGCGTGGAGTGCAGCCTGGAAATGCAGGGGCCAGTAGTAGTAAGGGTAGTAATGATAATCGTAATTATAAAAGGTAAAATAATGATAATGATGATACTGTGTGCGCGTGTGTGGGCGTTTATGTACATACATGTGTATGTGGGTGGGTTGGGCCATTCTTTCGTCTGTTTCCTTGCGCTACCTCACTGACGCGGGAAACAGCAAAAAAGTATAATGAGGATAAAAATGATAATAATGATAATGATTAATAATAATGATAATGATGATAATAGTAATTATTATTATCATTATTATCATTATTATTATCATTGTTATTATCATTGTTGTTATTATTATTATTGTTATTATTGTTATTATTATTATTATTATCATTATTATTATTATTATTATTATTATTATTGTTATTATTATTGTTTCTATTATTATTATTATCATTATGATTAGTATTAGTATTATAATTATTATTGTAATGATAGAAATAATAATCGTGCATATCTGTTTACAGTTTCCCGCTATATCTCGGTAGCTCCAGGAACAGACGAAGCAGTGGTCTCAGTTCGCTCACATACATTTACCGGAGCAGTGTATTACTCGCATTCTAGATCGTGGTAATGGTAATATATTACAGCTTGACCTCATAAGTCAGTGTGTCATTATATAAGGCGTGGGTCTCTCCCTCTTACACTGTTACTTAACGAAGCATCAAGCAGGGGCTTCTTGAAGCCGGCCCCTTACAAGTAAACCCACCTGGCTCTCTGTCTGTCTGGTAGTTTTGTGAATTCCTTTAGTTCACCGATTGATGAAGGAACCAGAGCTGCTGTTCCAAGGGTCAAGACCATACGGTAGGTGTTGTGGTTATGAGGTGCACGTGTTGGTGTTGTGATGATGAGGGGGTTGTGTTGGTATTGTAATGATGAATTGGTCGTGTTGGTGTTGTAATGATGAGGTGGAAACGACCCTGTTGTAGTGAGAGGAGACGTTACTGTTGTGGTGGGAGGAGACGACACTGTTGTGGTGGGAGGAGACGACACTGTTGTGGTGAGAGGAGACGACACTGTTGTGGTGGGAGGAGACGACACTGTTGTGGTGGGAGGAGACGACACTGTTGTGGTGGGAGGAGACGTCACTGTTGTGGTGGGAGGAGACGACACCTGTGATAAGGGAGGGTCACCTGTGGTGTCAGAGGAGGGACCATACCTGAGGCTGGTGATCCACCCTGGTTGAGTGGAGGCGCTGACCAGCGCGAGTACGGCCGGTTGTACTGGGAGGGTCAGGGTGGGTGGGTGGCTGGGAGGGGCTGTTACAGGGGAGGGCGGGGAGACATGATGTAGGGGAGCAGAGGGTGAGGCTGGAGATAAGGAGAAGGGTAGGGAGGGGGAGAGAGAGAGAGAGGGAGATAGGTAGGAAGGAGAGGGAGAGAGAGGGGAAAGATAGATAGATAGATACATAGATAGATAGATAGATAGATAGATAAAGAAAGAGAGATGGTGACGAGAAAAGAACGAGAGTTTCTACAGGTGATCGAGCCGGGTCCATTGTAGGGAAGGAAGGCGGTGGTGGACATGTGTTGGGGACAGTTGTGGGTTAGAGGGGGACTGGGTCTCCATGATCCGTGGGACGGTAGGGGCCAGGTTTGGATCAGGGGAGGGGTGGCCAGGTGTGGATAAAGGGAGGGGTGGCCAGGTGTGGATCAGGGAGGGGAGGGAAGGGCGGCCAGGTGTGGATCACGAGAGGGGAGGGAGGGGCGGCCAGGTGTGGATCAGGGGAGGGGAGTGAGGGGCAGCCAGGTGTGGATCACGAGAGGGGAGGGAGGGGCGGCCAGGTGTGGATCAGGGGAGGGAAGGGAGGGGCGGCCAGGTGTGGATCAGGGGAGGGGAGTGAGGGGCGGCCAGGTGTGGATCACGAGAGGGGAGGGAGGGGCAGCCAGGTGTGGATCACGAGAGGGGAGTGAGGGGCGGCCAAGTGTGGATCAGTGGAGGGGAGGGAGGGGCGGCCAGGTGTGGATCACGAGAGGGGAGGGAGGGGCGGCCAGGTGTGGATCAGTGGAGGGGAGGGAGGGGCGGCCAGGTGTGGATCACGAGAGGGGAGGGAGGGGCGGCCAGGTGTGGATCAGTGGAGGGGAGTGAGGAGCGGCCAGGTGTGGATCACGAGAGGGGAGGGAGGGGCGGCCAGGTGTGGATCAGTGGAGGGGAGGGAGGCGTCGTGTCGGTTGTGTTGG
>NC_092238.1:12878808-12938808 GCF_036320965.1 Panulirus ornatus | reverse complement strand
CAGAGGGACTTGTGTGTGGCTGAAGACAGCATTCCAGAGGGTTGATGGAGAATTACGGCGGGAAGGTGTCACAGACAAGTGTGGGAGGAGAGCTATTTAGAAGCAGTTAAACAGTTTGCATCAAGAGAGCAAAACGTGCGTGTGTGTGTGTGTGTGTGTGAGTAGGAAGATGAAGACGGTGAGCGCTTTTGTGGTTTGAATTCCTTTGCATTCCACCCCGGTGAATGTGGGCCTGCTCACGAGGTGCGTGATGTCACCATGGCTGTTTAATGTGTTCATGGTCAAGGTGGTGAGGGAGGTGCATGCCAGGGAGCTGCAAGTCTGTTGGGACAAAGGGGCCTGGAATTTGAGTCTGTTATTGGCACGGCGTCATACCGGGTAGTGTCATGCCCGTGACACACCGTCATGTCTGGTCGTGGTATAGATTTGATTTCCGTGGTTCAGTGGCCTGTCTGGTCGTGCCTCATCTTATGCATGACGTCAGTTATGCACGACGTCATCTCTATAGTGTCATGTCCTTTGTACAGCGACATTTGTGGTGCGATGTCATGTGCGTGGTCGTAGTTCCTGGCTGGTGGTGTTACGCTCCTGTTTACGTTCATGATGAGCGTCATAACTGACAGTCACGTCTGTGGTATAAGGTCGTGTCCGTGGTACAGCGTCATTTCTGTTACAGCGTCACACTCGTGGTCCAGAGGCATGTCCGTGATACAGCGTTATTATGTGGTTCAGTGTAAAGTCCGTGTTGCGTTGTCATGTTCACACTGTAACGTCATGTTCCTCCGTACTGACGTCTTTTACGAACCATGAAACAGCGTCACGTCCGTTCGTGATACGCCGTCACGGTCAGTCCGTGGCACGGTGTGGCGTCCTCCAAAAATGCAGTTCCACGTACGTCCGTGTTTTAGCGTGACATCCTTCTGCAGTAGAGCGTCACGGCGCCCTGCTAGCCCGCGTCACATGTGAAGAGCGACGTCCGTCGGTGACAGAGCGTCACACTCGTCCGTGGCAGGTCTTCACCGCCCGTCCGTGGGGCAGTACTTGACGATGTGTCTCGTCTGGTCACTCTTGTGTACAAAATGTGTGGATGGCAAGCCGGCGAACTCCGACTGAAACACTTGGCAGATGTGTAAGGTCATCGTGAAGGGGCAGATGTGTAAGGTCATCGTGAAGGGGCAGATGTGTAAGGTCATCGTGAAGGGGCAGATATGTAAGGTCATCGTGAAGGGGCAGATGTGTAAGGTCATCGTGAAGGGGCAGATGTGTAAGGTCATCGTGAAGGGGCAGATGTGTAAGGTCATCGTGAAGGGGCAGATATGTAAGGTCATCGTTAAGGGGCAGATGTGTAAGGTCATCGTGAAGGGGCAGATATATAAGGTCATCGTGAAGGGGCAGATGTGTAAGGTCATCGTGAAGGGGCAGATGTGTAAGGTCATCGTGAAGGGGCAGATGTATAAGGTCATCGTGAAGGGGCAGATGTGTAAGGTCATCGTGAAGGGGCAGATGTGTAAGGTCATCATGAAGGGGCAAATACGGAAAGGTCATCGTGAAGGGGCAGATGTGTAAGGTCATCGTGAAGACAACAGGTCAGAGGTCAAAGTCGCTGGGTCAATAGGTTTACAATAGGTTTATGCATTGCATAAAACTGAAACATCCTGTGTGCGTGTGTGTGTGTGTGTGTGTGTGTGTGTGTGTGTGTGTGTGTGTGTGTAATGATTACTATTTGTGTTTTTGTTGGGAAAGAATTTTACAGTCGTGTTGCCAAGTCGTCTTCACACACACATACACACACACACACACACACACACACACACACACTTTGCTCATACCAGGTACCTGATTTATCAACCAGCCCTTGAGGGAGGATGAACAGCTGGGTGGACTGAGGACCGACTCCCGCGACCGTGATTCGAGCCTGTGTGAATATGATCCCGGGCGCCCCGTGCATGCGTGACCGTCAGTAAACGCTAACAGCTACGTAAGCCTCGGAGGTCGGTAAGACGAGTGCAGGCAAGACTGACGTGAGTGAGTGGGCGGGATAGACACGTATGTGGGCGAGGTTAACATATGTGTGGACCGAGCTGAGACACGGGTATGACGGAGATGAGACAGGTGTATGAATGGGGCTGAGACGTACGTGTGAGCGGGGCTGAGACACGCGGGTGAGTGAGGCTGGGACGCGTGGATGGGGCTGAGACGTGTTTTAGTAGGGCTGAGGCATATGAGTGGGCGGGACTGAGACGTGTGTGAGTCGGTCTGGGGAATGTGAATGGGCGGGCTGTAAGTCGTAGATGGGCGGATGGGAGACACGCGTGTGCGGGCGTGGATAGCACAGACGTGTGGGCGTGGGTAGCACAGACGTGTTGGCCTGGGTAGCACAGACGTGTTGGCCTGGGTAGCACTGACGTGTGGGCGTGGGTAGCACAGACGTGTGGGCGTGGATAGCACGGACGTGTGGGCGTGGGTAGCACAGACGTGTGGGCGTGGGTAGCACTGACGTGTGGGCGTGGGTAGAACAGACGTGTGGGCGTGGGTAGCACAGACGTGTTGGCCTGGGTAGCACAGACGTGTGGGCGTGGGTAGCACTGACGTGTTGGCGTGGGTAGCACAGACATGTGGGCGTGGATAGCACGGACGTGTGGGCGTGGGTAGCACCGACGTGTGGGCGTGGGTAGCACCGACGTGTGGGCGTGGGTAGCACTGACGGTGTGGGCGTGGGTAATCAAGGGTGGAGAGGGACCTATGAACAGTAAACAGAGCAATATACAATGACAACAACATAAGGATATGCAGCCAGTGTCATACAATACGCCAAAAACAATACAATATCATACAAAGGCGACAACGTAATCAAACAATTGAGTTATGCTTTTAGGGCCCTCTGTTGATTATTCAGTTTTGGCGGCTGGGCGCTGGTAAGGTGGCACGAATAACAGAACACCAAGAGGTTAAGGAAAAACTTTTATGTTTTTATTCAACGAATTAATAGGATTAAGGTACACGACCAAAATAAACATTATGTTCCCGTCCCCCCCCCCCCCCCCCCCATGGTTCTGGGGGTCAGTCTCGCTTTCAGTGGGTTTTTTTTTTTTGTCTTTAGCTTTCATTGGTTTGTTTCAGTGCTTTTCATTTGTTTTTTTTTGTGTTTTGTTTTCTTCTTGATTCTTTGTATGACGTCTTTGGATTCCTTTGAGCATTTTTTTTAAGGTCTGTTTAGCTTGACTTGGTTTCTTTTAGTTATTATTGGGTTCAATTTTAGTTATTATTGGGTTCAATTTTAGTTATTATTGTGTTCAATTTTGGTTATTATTGGGTTCAATTTTAGTTATCATTGGGTTCAATTTTAGTTATTATTATGTTCAATTTAGCATGATTTGATATCTTCTTTAGCTTTCTCTGGGTCTCTTCCTAGCCGTATATTGGGTTCGTTTTAGCTTTCCATGGGTTCCTTCTCTGTTCTCGTAGTCGAGTGTATCGATCTCTTGCTTTCACTCGTCCTCCTTCTTGTCTGTGTCTTTTCCTCCGTTTCAATCTTCTCTCTTCCTCCATCTGTCTCCTCTCCGCTTCGTACTCCTCCATCCTCCACGATGCTCCAACTCTCTCTCTCTTCTTTCCTCATTTTCTCTTCGTTTCTCTTCCTCCCTCCTTCTCTTGATCTCTTTGATTCTCTCTCTCTCTCTCTCTCTCTCTCTCTCTCTCTCTCTCTCTCTCTCTCTCTCTCTCTCTCTCTCTCTCCTTCCTTTACTGTCTCTTTTTCCTTCTCACTCTATTCCTGCCGTGAGCGCTCCTCACTAGCCCTGCTTGGTGCAATATTTCGTTGTACGAGATACTCCTTATCAAATTATTTGTTTATTATTATTAATTATACTTAATCGCCTTCTTCCGCGTCAGCGAGGTAGCGCAAGGAAACATGTATATACATAAACGCTCATACGCGCACACATACATACATATGCATTTCAACGTATGCATACATATACAGACACAGACATATACATATATACACATGTACATATTCATACTTGTTGCCTTCGTCTATTCTCGTCGCCACCCCGCCACACATGAAATAGCATCCCCCCCCCCCTTCACGTTCAACGAATTTGGCAGTGAAATCTTGATGTCATATTCATGATAACATTCACAAAATACGCTTCGATGTTAGATACTTCCAAAAAAAAAGCTTTCGATAAAGCACTACATAACAGAACTGTTCAATAACAATAGACAGTAAACGAGTGAGTGGAGGCTAGGCGGGAACAGACTGTTCAATAACATTAGACAGTAAACGAGTGAGTGGAGTTTAAGCGGGTGAGTATCCGATTGGCTCAGCACTGTACAACAAAGCTCATTCGTAAGACCTACATTTTGTGTTATATATATAAAACGATCTGGACACATGCTTCACCAGAAGAATTTCAGAATTTACCCTTGTCATGAAACTGGAAAATGCGAAGGCCCAAACAAGGAAACTTACTTCGGTGTGATCTAGATAAAGTGACGCAAAAGTTAAAGACACGACACTTCAGTGTAGACAAATGCAAAGCAGTGCACCTTTGTGGTGGAAGTACATAGCATTTGACGTAAGACGTGGAGTATGCCATTAGTCGAATTAAGATAAGTAAAAGACCTTAAAGTGATAGTCATAAGTAAATTAAGCACGTGAACAATGCCCAGCAGCGTATGATAGAGTAAACAGTGCTTGGATTTATAACTACGTATATATACAGTTAAATTAGAGACCTTATTGCTTTTCACAAAGCATCAGTCAGAGCTCGAGAAGACTTTGCTGTTCAGTTGTAGACACTAACCTTGATGGAAGACGATGTAAAACTGTTATAGATACATAGACGACCAACAGAACTCCCCCGTCGATAGGGAATAAACCTTATGGAGGAAGATTCAAGACACTGAAAACTATTTTCATTAGAAAAGATCAGAATCCCTGGAGACCTTATAAACTACCACCAGCACCTTCATGCTGGATGTTGCTGCAGTGACAAGCAACACCGGCATGGAGATAAGGGGAAGAAAATGTAATACAAACATGGGTAAAGTTTTCTTCAGGTGTTCGAGTTAAAAGAAAACGAATATGCTGCCACCATCAGACGAAGACTGTCTTGCTGTACAATAAGAAGGCGTTCCTATATAACCCCTATACACAGCTGCTGGTAATTCATCTGTTTCCTGGGATGATATGTTTTTGAGAAAGTATCTTACCGAGATGGCTGTACCAGAAAAATGGTGTGGCGTTTGCTTGGAGCCTCTGAATAATACTATCTTCAGTTAAGGATGTGGTAGCTAAGGAGGGAGCGGTAGTAGTATAAGAGTGTGTTAAAAACAAGGAGGAAGAGAGTGGTGGTGGTGGTAAGGGAGGGTGTGGTAGACAGGGAGGGAGGGAGTGGCGGTGGTGAGGTTATGGTGGCATGTAGGGAGAGTGTGATAGCCAGGGTAGAAGGACGTGACAGTTGTGAGGGTCTGGAGATGGAGGAAGTGGTGGTGGCCAGGAAGGAAGGGTGTGATGGTAGTGAGGGAGGGTGGGTGAGTTAGCCAGAATGGGTGAGGGAGAGTGTGATCGCAAGGGTGGGAGGGCGTGGTGATGGTAAGAGGGAGGGTGGGTGAGTTAGCCAGAATGGGTGAGGGAGAGTGTGATCGCAAGGGTGGGAGGGCGTGGTAGCTCTTTGCAGGAGCGAGGAGACGAGGGCCCGGAGGGTTCGAATCTGCTAGTACATATAAATCATGACTAGGCAAATCATGTAAGGATATCCATCATCATTAGATAAGCCTGTTCAAGAAGGACACAGTAATTTGCATTTTACACTTCATATTCTAACCTCCTCCCTTGACGAAGCGGCTACTTGTATTAGATCAGAATACGCTTTTCATTCACATTTTCCTATAAAAATTCCATTTCGTTGTACAATATACTTATCATTTGGTACGCTCTAAGGCTATTCTCCTGCTTACTGGTAAGCCGAAGGGACGGACTGGTGGGTGGGAAGGAGCCTCCTGCTTTACTATCCTGTCTCCATCTATATAAGTCAGGAATTTAGAATGCCATTACTGTCGTCCAGCATATAATCCCGACACACCTTCAGGTCATCTGTTATCTTACCTCTCCCATGTACATCTCCCACGTTCTCTCTCTCTCTCTCTCTCTCTCTCTCCACCGCATCTGGGAGCCCCATCTTCTCTTGGGCGATGGTACTTCCCTAAGCTTGTCATGACTTGACTTCTCGCTACTCGGCCTCTCACCACCACAGCTCTCCCCTGCCTCTCTCTCTGGTTCTTCCTTCGGAACCCTCCATAAGCGGACACTCCTCTCCCTGGCCTCTCCTCCGCCTCTCACTCGTAAGACTTATCTCTGTCTTTCCTGTATGTTGCCTCATAAGCGTCTAGCTTTTACTTGATACCTCCCTCTCTGGCCCCTCTGTGCTTCTTACCTCGTGGCCTCTCATTGCCTGTTCTCTCCACACCGCCTCGCTTTCTGGCCTCTCAGTGCTTGGCCACCTCACATCCTCTGTCTTTCTCTGGCTTCACAGTGCTTGGCTTCTCCACACCCTCTCAGTGCTTGGCTTCCTCACATCCTCTGTGTTTGGCCTCCTCACACCCTCTCAGTGCTTGGCTTCCTCACATCCTCTGTGTTTGGCCTCCTCACACCCTCTTAGTGCTTGGCATCCTCACATACTCTCTCTCTTTCTCAGTGGCCTCACAGTGCTTGGCCTCTCCACCCACTCTCAGTGCTTGGCCTCTGCCTGGCTTCTCCAAAGCGTTTCCCCCCCCTGGCCTCCCGGTAAGTGACAACAGTCATAACAGACCGACCGTAACCATGGTAAACGTGGCTTAGGCCATTAATAACCTCGTCAAGATGTGACTGACTGATCCCGTACATTCAGGACGACCTGTGATTGGCTATTTCGAACACGTCCAGAGCTCTGATTGGCTCCGAGGATATATGGGGGGGGGGGACAAGCCAGCCTATGGCCACCTTTGTTGCCAAGGAAACTAATAAGGTTCATATTCGGTCAGAAACGAAGTAAAAAGAAAAACAGCGATGTAAGTCCGTCTCACGTACTTTATGACTAAAGATAACCTTAACGGGGATCTATATAATAAGGGCATTCTGGATTCTCAAAAATTTTCGATGGAACGAGAGTAAAAGATAATGTTGACATTTTAAGACACTCGCTGTCTGCGGTGATCACACACGAGCAGCATGCCTACCTACAGCAACATTTGGGAAAGTTGTTATTGATTTTAGGCGAAAGTCTGGTGGTTCCTAAGTGACCCCGATACCCTGCCGGTCGCATGAATAAATGATTACAAGAAAAATAAAATAAATAAATATATACATAAACTGACAAGGGAACACGGACACGTGTATACATAAATAAATATTTAATGTATCTTGGCATAAATGCATATAATGAGTTGACTCAAAAGAATGTTTTGATCATATATATATATATATATATATATATATATATATATATATATATATATTCGTATGAATCCGCGCGCAAAGTTGTGATACTTTCTAATATATATATATATATATATATATATATATATATATATATATATATATATATATATATATTATGTATATTTGCGTGTGTGGACGTATGTATATACATGTGTATGGGGGGGGTTGGGCCATTTCTTTCGTCTGTTTCCTTGCGCTACCTCGCAAACGCGGGAGACAGCGACAAAGTATAAAAAAAAAAAAAATATATATATATATATATATATATATATATATATATATATATACACATACATATATATATATATATACATACATATATATATATATATATATATATATATATATATATATATATATATATATATATATATATATATATATAAGTGTGTGTGTGTGTGTGTTACTGGGCTTCGCCTGCCTGTGGTTACCGTGCCACTGAAAATTCACCTTTGGCAGGGCAGTGACTTGGGGAGCAGGTTCTCGACAAAGAACTTCTCACTCCAAAGGAGTCCAGCATTTACCTGCTACTGGTAGTGGTGCAGCCTTAGAACTGCAGGAGTTCCTGGAGAGATGCCTGGGTACCAACAGGACCATCTCTTATATATATATATATATATATATATATATATATATATATATATATATATATATATATATATATATATATATTTTTTTTTTTTTTTTTTTTTTTTCGCTGTCTCCCGCGTTTGCGAGGTAGCGCAAGGAAACAGACGAAAGAAATGGCCCAACCCACCCCCATACACATGTATATACATACGTCCACACACGCAAATATACATACCTACACAGCTTTCCATGGTTTACCCCAGACTCTTCACATGCCCCGATTCAATCCACTGACAGCACGTCAACCCCGGTATACCACATCGCTCCAATTCACTCCATTCCTTGCCCTCCTTTCACCCTCCTGCATGTTCAGGCCCCGATCACACAAAATCTTTTTCACTCCATCTTTCCACCTCCAATTTGGTCTCCCTCTTCTCCTCGTTCCCTCCACCTCCGACACATATATCCTCTTGGTCAATCTTTCCTCACTCATTCTCTCCATGTGCCCAAACCATTTCAAAACACCCTCTTCTGCTCTCTCAACCACGCTCTTTTTATTTCCACACATCTCTCTTACCCTTACGTTACTTACTCGATCAAACCCCCTCACACCACACATTGTCCTCAAGCATCTCATTTCCAGCACTTCCATCCTCCTGCGCACAACTCTATCCATAGCCCACGCCTCGCAACCATACAACATTGCTGGAACCACTATTCCTTCAAACATACCCATTTTTGCTTTCCGAGATAATGTTCTCGACTTCCACACATTCTTCAAGGCTCCCAGAATTTTCGCCCCCTCCCCCACCCTATGATCCACTTCCGCTTCTATGGTTCCATCCGCTGCCAGATCCACTCCCAGATATCTAAAACACTTCACTTCCTCCAGTTTTTCTCCATTCAAACTCACCTCCCAATTGGCTTGACCCTCAACCCTACTGTACCTAATAACCTTGCTCTTATTCACATTTACTCTTAACTTTCTTCTTTCACACACTTTACCATATATATATATATATTATATTGATTGAGAGGGTGAAGGCATGTACAGAGCATCAGATTGGGGAAGAGCGGTGTGGTTTCAGAAGTGGTAGAGGATGTGTGGATCAGGTGTTTCCTTTGAAGAATGTATGTGAGAAATACTTAGAAAAGCAAATGGATTTGTATGTAGCATTTATGGATCTGGAGAAGGCATATGATAGAGTTGATAGAGATGCTCTGTGGAAGGTATTAAGAATATATGGTGTGGGAGGCAAGTTGTTAAAAGCAGTGAAAAGTTTTTATCGAGGATGTAAGGCATGTGTACGTGTAGGAAGAGAGGAAAGTGATTGGTTCTCAGTGAATGTAGGTTTGCGGCTGGGGTGTGTGATGTCTCCATGGTTGTTTAATTTGTTTATGGATGGGGTTGTTAGGGAGGTAAATGCAAGAGTTTTGGAAAGAGGGGCAAGTATGAAGTCTGTTGGGGATGAGAGAGCTTGGGAAGTGAGTCAGTTGTTGTTCGCTGATGATACAGCGCTCACATCCATGCTCTAGCTGTCATGTGTAATGCACCGAAACCACAGCTCCCTTTCCACGTCTAGGCTCCACAGACCTTTCAGTAGTTTACCCCGGACGTTTCGCAATGCCTGGATCAGTCCGTTGATAGCACGCTGAGCCCAGTATATTTCATCGTTCCAATGCACTCTGTCCCGTGCACGCCTCACACCCTCCTGCATGTTTAGGCTCCGATCGCTCAAAAATTTTATCAATCCGTCCTTTCGTCTTCAATTTGGTTCTCCTTGTTTCTTTCATTTCTGAAACAAATAACCTCTTTGTCACCTATTCTCACTCATTGTCTCCTTAGGGTTCAAACTTCTTCAACACACCCTCTTCTGCTCTTTAAACCTCTCTTTTATTTTGTCACCTCACTTCTTTGTTTCCCTGTCATACTTATTAGGTTAAACCACCTCACACCACATTTTGTCCTTAAACATTTCATTTCCATCACATACCCTCTTCTCCCCACAGCCCTATCTATACCCATGCCTCGCAACCATATAATATTGTTGAGAATACTATTCCTTCAAATACACCCAATGTTCGCCCTCCTGGATAACGTTCTCTCTTTCCACACAATTTTCAGCGCTCCCAGAACCTTTGCCCCATCCTCCACACTGTGATTTGTTTCCGCCTCCATGGTTCCATTCCCTGCCATGTCCACTCACAGATATCTAAAATACTTCATTTCCTCCAATTTTTCTCCATTCAAGATTACATCGCAGCTAACTTGCCCCACAACCGTGCTGAACCTAATAACGTTACTTTTATTCTTATTCATTCTCAACTTTCTCCTTTCACACTTTTCCAAACTCGGTCCAATTTGTGCAGTTTCGCGCTGTATCATTGGTGAACAACAACTGATTCACTTCCCAGGCCCTCCCATCCCTGACAGACTGCATACTCGCTCCTTCCTCTCCTCAAGACTTGCATTTACCTTCCTAACCACCCCATCCATAAACAAACTAAACGGCCAAGGTGACATCACATACCCCTTCCACAGACCAACCATCACGTGGCACCAGTCATTCTCCTCTCTTCCTACTCGCACACACGTCTTTCACCCGTGATGAAAGATTCTCTGATTTTAGCAGCTTACCTCCCACAACATAATTCTTAAGACATTCCAGAAAGCATACCTGTCAGTCCTTTCAAATGCCTTTTCCAGAAACATAAATTCCGGAAACATAAATGCCACGTAAAGATCCATGTCTTTCAAGTATATCTCACTGATATATATATATATATATATATATATATATATATATATATGTATATATATATATATATGTGTGTGTGTGTGTGTGTCTGTGTGTGTGTGTGTGTGTGTGTGTGTAATTTCATTTATAGTACTTAATCGCCGTTTCCCGTGTCAGCAAAATAGCACTAGAAAACAGACAAATTATATATATGTCCTGTGGAAGTGCGCGTTCATATACACTATATTCGTATATATATATATATATATATATATATATATATATATATATATATATATATATATATATATATATGTATAAAGGTAACATTATCGAAGCTGTATCACTGGGAGTGCTGTCTTGTCGAGGAACTCACTCTGAAGGGGTCTACATTTCCCTGTTAGTGGTCACAATGGTGCCCGTGATCGTGTGTGTATATATATATATATATATATATATATATATATATATATATATATATATATATATATATATATATATATATATATATATATTCATTAATGTATCAATCTATCTATCTATTTATGTATGTATTTATTTATTTATTCATTCAATCGTACATTCATATATGCGAGAGAGAGAGAGAGAGAGAGAGAGAGAGAGAGAGAGAGAGAGAGAGAGAGAGAGAGAGAGAGAGAGAAGGATAGGGAGGGAGGGAGAGAGAAGACATATTAAGACCATTGCAATGTGAAAAATGCGAAAACCTTTGGGAAGAAATTCAATTCGGTCAGATATTAAAGAAAAAGCCGGTTGAGTTATGAATGTATGGATGATTCAATGATTCATACGTTCAGTACAGATAATAGTGAGGCAAGAGAATATATATATATATATATATATATATATATATATATATATATATATATATATATATATATATATATATTATATATATATATATATATATATATATATATATATATATATATATATATATATATATATATATATATGTTATCCCTGGGGATAGGGGAGAAAGAATACTTCCCACGTATTCCCTGCGTGTCGTAGAAGGCGACTAAAAGGGGAGGGAGCGGGGGGCTGGAAATCCTCCCCTCTCACTTTTTTTTTTTTTTTTTTTTTTTTTTTTTTTTCCAAAAGGGGGAACAGAGAAGGGGCCCAGGTGAGGATATTCCCTCAAGGGCCCAGTCCTCTGTTCTCAACGCTACCTCGCTGATGCGGGAAATGGCGAATAGTATGAAAGAAAGAAAAAGATATATATATATATATATATATATATATATATATATATATATATGTATATATATATATATATATCATGGAGAAAACCTGGAGGAAGTGAAGTGTTTTAGATATCTGGGAGTGGATTTAGCAGTGGATGGAACCATGGAGGCGGAAGTGAGTCACAGGGTGGGAGAGGGGGCGAAGGTTCTGGGAGCGTTGAAGTATGTGTGGAAGGCGAGAACGTTATCTTGGAGAGCAAAATGGGTATGTTTGAAGAAATAGTGGTTCCAACAATGTTATATGGTTACGAGGCGTGGGCTATAGATAGGGTTGTGCGCAGGAGGGTGGATGTGTTGGAAATGAGATGTTTGAGGACAATATGTGGAGTGAGGTGGTTTGATATTCCTATGAGTCCACGAGGAAGATGAAGAACGATAAGTTCCCAAGTGCACTTTCGTGTAATATTCACATCATCACGGGGAGACCCAAGAAAGACATATAAGTCAGCTGATACACAACGAAGAGACGTAGCTCGGACGCCATACATTCATACGTTGGTATACATTTCAGCAGAATAGCTACGGGATATGATTGAAGTCAAGATAAACAAGGACGTGCAAACATATGAACGTAACCATTTAAAAGAACAATTTGAATATATAGGAAATCGTCGCCAAACAAGAAACTTAACAAGTAAACAAACAAGCAAAAGTTAAACGCCGAATGTATTGACAAGAAACTTGGAGGACGTGAAGAGCAGTGTGTGTGTGTATGTGTGTGTGTGTGGGGGGGGGGGGTCTGTTTGTTGTATGTGTTCACCCTGACCCTACCGGTGCTCCTGAACATGCAGGCTGTGACCGGCTGCAGATCAACGAACCAGCATTATGTGCAGCTCGTAACGTAACGGTAGAAGCTTCTCGGATGGTTTTGTTAATCTCTCTTTTTATTCCTTGTTTCGTCTCTTCGCTCTGTTTCATTTTCCTTCTTCGGCTTTTAAGACAGATGCTTAACTTTGCAGGAATGTAGAGAAAGAATATTTGTATCAGTATTTCCAAAAACAAATTTTACATAGTGTCCTTAGAACACCATGGCAGCACACACACACACACACGCACACATACATTCATATATATATATATATATATATATATATATATATATATATATATATATATATATATATTTTTTTTTTTTTTTTTTTTATACGATTCGCCATTTCCCGCATTTGCGAGGTAGCGTTAAGAACAGAGGACTGGGCCTTAGAGGGAAAATCCTCACCTGGCCCCCTTCTCTGTTCCTTCTTTTGGAAAATTAAAAAAAAAAAAAAACGAGAGGGGAGGATTTCCAGCCACCCGCTCCCTCCCCTTTTAGTCGCCTTCTACGACACGCAGGGAATACGTGGGAAGTATTCTTTCTCCCCTATCCCCAGGGATAATATATATAAATATATATATATATATATATATGTTTGCCATTTCCCGATTTAAGGAGGTAGCGCCTGGAGCAGACGAAGAAACGCCACATCTCGTCACATCCATTCTCTGGTTGTCTTGTGTATTGTACCGAAAACACAACCCATAACCAGGCCCCACAGACATTTCCATAGTTTCGCCTAACGCTTCATAGATCTACCTGGTTCAGTCTATCGACAGTACGTCGCCCCGTCTATACCATATAGCTCCAATGAGCTCCATCCTGGGCTTTCCTTACACTCGCCTAAATGTTCAGGCTCTCATCATTCGAAACCTTCTTTCACTCTATCCTTCCATTTTTGATTTGGTTTTTCCATTCTCCTTGTTCGCTCCGCTTCTCACATTTTTATCCTCTTTATCAACCTCTCCTCACTCATTTTCTCCATATGTCCAAACCATTTCAGCACACTTTCTTCAGCTCTCTTAACCATATCAGTACACCTCTCCCTTACCCTGTCACTCCTTGCTGGATCACCCCTCTTCTCCACATACTGTCCTCAAACATTTAATTTCCAACACATCTAACCTTTACCGTACTTTTTTTTTTTTTATCAATTTCCCACGTCTCGCATCAATACAACACCGTTGAGACTACTACACCATCAAACATGCTCTTCTTTGCCCTCACAGACAATGATCTCTCTTTCCACAAACTCCTCAGAAGCACCCAGGACCTTGGCCCTCTCACCCATCCTAAGGCTAACTTCAGCTTTCGCGTTTCCATCCGCTGCCATGTCCACTCCCAGCTATCAGGCACAGACGGCAACTTTCGCAATTTCCCCACTCGAATCTGCCACCAGCGCCGTGTCATCAGCAAACAACATGACACATCCACAGATACGACACTACCAGAAGTGACGATGTACCACGAACATGACACTACCAAAGTGACGATGTACCACGAACATGACATTGTCATGTATGACCCTGTGCCATGGACATGAAGCTGTCCCACGGACGTGATGCTATACCACGGACATGAATGACATTTGTACCACGGCCGCATCACCACGGACACGATACTTCATACATGAAACTCTGCTACGGACACGTTGCTGTACCTCGGCCCTCACGCCGTCAGGGACGATACCCAGAGGGTTATCTAAGCGTGCCAGGTCATCCTCTCCTGAAGATGAAGTGAGATGGTCAGAGATTTTATAGAACGTTACATATGTAGAACACATCCAGGACTCCAGGTTGTCTGTACTGGAACACAGTCACCTTAGCCAGCCCCAAAGACTTTCTGCAATTTGTACTGGAAAGTAGAATCGCCTCAGCCACCAAGTGTGTAGGAAGGGAGGGCAGTGACCAGGTGGGTTGTTCATGGTATGGGGGGGAAAGTGAGTGAGGTGGAGGGATGATGGAGCCTCAGTACGAGGAGGCCGAATTGGGAGTAGTTGTTGCGGGTTGTGAAGGAGGTTGGCGTGATGGAAGGTATGAAGGGGTTGGGGCTTTAAAGAGGTTGATACGATGGAAGATGTGGGTGGGTTAGGGAAGGAAACTGACGTGATGGAAAGTGTGAAGGGGTTGGGGAAAGAGGTTGACACGATGGAAGATGTGGGTGGCTTAGGGAAGGAAACTGACGTGATGGAGGGTATGAGGGTGTGTTAGAGACAGAGGTTAACGTGATGGTGGTGTGAGGGGGTTGGGAGGGAGGTTGACGTCATGGATGATGTGAGTGGGATGGTCGAAGTTTTGGAGGGAGGAAGAAATAATGGTGCAGGACGAGGTTGATGGAATGATGGTGGCGGTGGCGATGGTGGCGGATGATCGCTCTGCACCATCCAGCTATCGTCCTCATACATAGCTTCTTATCTCTCCAGAATCCAAGAATCTCAAATCTCTTCTCGTACCTTGAAGCATCTTGGATATCGGTGTTTTGCTTTGATCACTGGTATGGCTTCCTCAGGACTATAGTAACTGTTGATATTCTCTCCCATGATGTTGATATCTTGGTCATCCTTTCTGATGGACGTCGTGAACTACTACGTTGTAAATTTGTTATATCGAAAGCCTTTAACAGGTTATGGCATCTGGGTCACATCAGGATCTGATCTCCAAGCTCTCCTCCTCCTTTAGCTCCTTTCTCACGCTGTTCTTCAGAATCATCTTCCTATGTGACCGGTCTGTCTCCTTAAATGCTGATGGATCAACCTCTCTCCTCTCTTCTTGTCAACAGTGGTCTTCCGTAGGGTTTAGTCCTGTCCCCTACGCTCCTAAATATTACCATAGGTTTCTTCTCTTCAAGAAGTAACCAAACGAACAAGTGCTCCTCCGGTTGCATTCCTCCGCCTCTTTTAAATATGCACCATATGCTCTTGCTTGGTCTGCATATCAACTCGTTGCAGTTATTTCTTGCAGCTCAGATGTGTGTGGAGTTTGCGAGTGGGGCAGACGTAAACCAGTTAAGTATGACTCCTGTATAACCTATCTTCTTTTCCTTATTTCCCTAACTTTCCTTCCAATACCCTGTAATGGCTCAGTGATTCCTCCACTCAGCACAATTAGCATTTCATTACAGCAGTATTTAATCTGTCTTGGAAACCCCACTAATTCTGCCTCTGGAAAGACTATGGGAGTTTATTCACACACCAGAAACTCTAGTGAACTGTCGGCCCGACTGTACCAAGACTGACTCGTCCCTGTATGGAGCACTTCACTGGCTCTGTATACTAGACAAACTCAAAGTCAAAAAATGTCCGACATATCTAGTCTTCCAGTCTTGCTTCCAGAACTTGTCCTCCTTGCCCTATTCCGCGGCGAAGGGTTTTCTTCTGCGCAGTAGATATGACTTCAGTTTCTGCTCCCGATGAATGGCTACTCGCATGCCCTTGCCATAAGCTAGAGCACGTAATACTTAGAAGGGCAGTGCCTCACTGAGCAGTGCAGCCGTGGGCTACTGATCAGTAGGCTTTTCGTATGTTTGGTCGCCTTACATCCCATAACATTGGAACTCGACGTTTTTCCTCACACCCATGACGTCTCCTCTTTTAAAAGACAGATTTTCCACTCTCTCAAAAACTTTTAGATTTATTTTTCGTCCTTTTTTTTTGTTTTTGATGTATTCCATCCAAGGCTTGGCTTCGATAAGGACCTCTGTCCTTGGTTTGTGTCATCGACACCAGACGGGTGAAGGAGGAGGTGGCGATGGAGGTGAATGATGGCGGTGGAGGTGGTTGGTGGTGGTGGTGTCGGCGCGGTGTTGGGGTGGTGGTGGTGGTGGTGGGTGGGTGTGTGTGGTGGTGCGAGTTTGAAAATGTAATGCGTGCCATACATACACGATGCGAATGTTTAATGCATAATGACATTGATGAAACAGCAGGGCCAAAGCCAATGCTCAGGCGCGGATAGCTTGCCTGTGCTCGCTAGGAGGAGGGAAACTCCCTCCCTCCCTCTCCTCCCC
Source organism: Panulirus ornatus (assembly GCF_036320965.1). Classification (NCBI taxonomy): domain Eukaryota; kingdom Metazoa; phylum Arthropoda; class Malacostraca; order Decapoda; family Palinuridae; genus Panulirus; species Panulirus ornatus. Next base: position 12,921,936 of record NC_092238.1, on the reverse strand, counting down.
CGCCCACACCTCATATTTTACACCCTCATATTTATTCTGAGCAGTTGCGGATCATAAGCAGACCGACTTGACTTCGATAACATTCTGATAACGGGGATAATTATCATAATTTGCCCAGTGATGGGTTTGTTTCTGGGGCCGGAGCTGATATTTTACCCCCATATGCTTCCCATGTTTTTCAAAAAGATCTTTAGTTCCAGGTCAGCGAGTAGCTGGTTGAGTCTTGGCCTGGTTAGAGGGGGCTGTCAGGCCGTCGACGCGGTGGCATAACCAAACCTAACCGGACTTCACCTCATTCAACACGACGCTGGGAAGGTTCATTCGTACTCATTCGTACTTGAACTCGAAAGCTTTATAGATTTCGTGATGACTTTTTCACTACTAAAAGACAAAGAGACAAGCGAGAGTTGAGCATCCCAAATCCACTTTACCCCCCTTGAACCTTCACGTAGATGATACCTTAAAGTATTCAACCTCAAATATACACACTCAGCTATAGTATTCTAATTTTAGGTTAAGGAAGCAAATCCTAAATTATTTAACCTTCAGCGTGGAGATAGCTGCTATCCTCAGTACTTGAACTTGCACATCTATAGACAGCCAAGTATCTTAATATAGAATTAGCTTTACGTTTCAGGTTATACTGGAATGTGATCCATTCACACGATACACAGTGGGAAGAACCAGTGCAAAAAAAGGGTAAAGTGATACAGACTATCTGCTGGAAAGTAATAGAGTCATATTAAATACGTGGGTGAGTAAGTCCGGACGAATGGAACGAACTGAGTGGTGAAGTTGTGCATGTGGACAACAAACAGAACTACAGAATGTTGCACGATAGTAGAGGAAGTTCAGGAAATGGGTCCCACGAGTGCAGAACTCCCTCCTAGTACGGTAGAATTGGTAGGAAAAGGTAAACACACACACACACACACACACACACACACACACACACACACACACACACACACACATATCGACAGGAGTACTGGTGAGAAGATCAATATAATCGCCTGCATAAGATATCAGGCCATTATTCATAAATGAATAGGCTCAAAAAGATTAGTGGAAACAAGTCAGTGATATATAAATCGTAGCATGAAACCAGGAGTAAATATTTTAACTGTTGTACACATATAGTTTTGTTACACTGATTTATACTGCTTTGGCATCTAGCTTTTAATCTGTGCAATCGAAGATAGTTGTTTGATATGTATATATATATATATATATATATATATATATATATATATATATATATATATATTGGAAAGGATCACAATTTTGAGCGTGATCAAGATATTCCTATGAGTCCACAGAGAAAATGAAACACGATAAGTTCCCAAGTGCACTTTCTTGTAATAATCACATCATCAGGGGAGAGACAAGAGAGAAATATAAGTCAGTTGATATACATCGAAGAGACGAAGCTAGGACGCCATTAGGTAAACAATATATATATATATATATATATATATATATATATATATATATATATATATATATATATATATATATATATATATATGGGAGCTTAAGTAGATATGTCAATATGTAATATATCCAGAACGTAAGCGGTAGAGTGTGACTTGTCTGGAGAGTGTTGTTTCCGGTGGGCTGGAGTTTAAGGACTGTGTTGGGAAATCGATTATTTAGTGCTTACGTTTTGTTATTGTTATATGTGTTGGGGTTGGGTTCATCTGTGAGTAGATGTTGATGAAGTGTGAGGCTATTTATTTCCACTCTGTGGTTGGCGGTTAGTTATAGAGTGGTTAGGGTTTACACGAGTTTACATGAGAAAGACAGACAACAGGAGGTCCGATTGGCTCGCGACTATGTTGTCTGGTAAAGCGAAAAATAAATAGATAAATAAATTGAGAGTTTAACTTGACAAGAAAATGTAATTCAGCTCAGCAATTCTTTTAAGCAGTCACCGACTCCTCACTGCTGCTGCACATTAGCCTTCTACTGTCCCCGTTAACGCAGTCGTTTATACAGTCTCTTTCTGGCGTTTTTCCCTTGAAATATTTGTCTAAACGACTTTTGAAGGTATTTATAGTCTTAGCATCCACTACATCTGACGGTAACTCCTTTGGTCAACACACCTATAGGTAAGAAAGCTTTTCCCTCGTCCGTACAACATGTTTTAGCTTTGAGTTTTATTCCAAATGGCCTGGTAACCTTTTTTTTTTCATTCATTTCGAAAAGATGTTCTTGATTTACGGTATATAATTTGTGGGAGGGATCTAATGCTGTTACATAGAATTGAGTGGTGGTGTGTATTATGGTAACTTCATACAATTCATGATATTGACCACCATACCATGTAGGACATGACATAGTATGTTGATTCGTAGGCATGGGTTGTTAGTATGCTGAATGTAGGGTACCAGTATTAGGTTATGGTAGATTGATTGGTGTGCTTAGATCGTTCGCATGTTGAATATAGGGTACTAGTATGTAGGACATGGTGTGTTGATCTGGAGGCATGGGGTGTTAGTATGTTGAATGTAGGGTACCAGTATTAGATTATGGTAGATTGATTGGTATGCTTGGATCGTTAGCATGTTGAATATAGGGTACCAGTATGTAGGACATGGTGTGTTGATCTGGAGGCATGGATTGAGAGTATGTTGAACGTAAAAATACCAGGATGTAGAACACGGTCTCTCTGTTCGTAATCCGTGGGCGAGTAGCGTATCGAGCAACACCACCAAGCACGTAAAAAGTCTGGCTTCATATAGGGTTTTGACTGCTTACTTGGCTGGCCTAGTCAGCTGGTAGGAAGAAGATAGCGTTGGGTTGCTGAATTGTAGAGCATGGATAGCTAGTACAAGGGATATGGGATACTAGTATGGCGAGACATGGACTGGTAGTATGCACTGGTGTGTGAGACATGGACCGGTAGTATGCACTAGTGTGAGACATGGACCAGTAGTGTGCTCAAGTGTGTGAGACATGGACCAGCAGTATGCACTAGTGTGTGAGACATGTACCAGTAGTGTGCACTAGTGTGTGAGACATGGACCGGCAGTATGCACTAGTGTGTCGTGGACCGGTAGTATGCACTAGTGTGTGAGACATGGACCAGTAGTATGCACTAGTGTGTGAGACATGGACTGCAAATTTATTAGTTATATCCCCAGTACTTTAAACCTGGCCCTCCAGTATGAAGAATACGTTGGTCTCGTATGTAGAGCAGGGTAATCTAGTGTGATGGACGTATATCTTAACACATTTACCATCCAGCAGTGTCTGAGGTAGTACGTTTGTTTTGTTTGTAGATCGGATATAGTCTATCTCATTTGTCCAAGAAGATGGCGCGCGGGTTGCCCTGGTTGTGATGGTATGGACAGTGGCATAGTTGCGCCTCTGGTTCTCTCTGTATTTACGCGAGAAAAACGGGAAAGCTTTCTCGTGTTTGGCTGTGCATCAGCGCGAGTTTTTTTGTCTTCGTATTTCGGCATATATTAATATACAAGCCTGGTAACACCGGTGAAATAGGAGAGTGTTAATGAGCATCAAGTCGATAATACAAGTCAGGTATATATGAGAATGAGCTTTAAGTCTCTCTCTCTGGATATGACAGACAGGCGGAGGAATGAAAGTGTCATGCCACCATTATTTGTGCGCAACGGCCAGCCTAAAATTGCTTTATTTTCCTCCCAAATCTGGGAAAAAGGTGAAGTGACGGCATGTTTTTCATTACGCTGAAAACAATGGTCTGGCGGCGGAAACCCGAGCCGCAGTAATTTTACCTGACGATCCTACTCATTTTGGATTTTTGCTCAACAAACACCCGGGGTAGATATTTATGGAGAGGGTCCCCTCCCTCGCTCCCCCACCTCCTCCTGGACGCTGGCTGACGACTTTATCAACGGCGGAATCTAGGAGTTGAGGAGAGTGAAGAATAACGTGATTTGGCTACACTTGCTTCAAGGGAGAGAGGGAGTTACGTAACGGCCAAACACGACGCTGTAGTGATGATGATGATGATGTTAGAAGACCACGACGCTGTAGTGATGATGATGATGTTAGAAGACCACGACGCTGTAGTGATGATGATGATGTTAGAAGACCACGACGCTGTAGTGATAATGATGATGTTAGAAGACCACGACGCTGTAGTGATAATGATGATGTCAGAAGACCACGACGCTGTAGTGATGATGATGATGTTAGAAGACAATGACGCGGTAGTGATGATGATGATATGAGAAGACCACGACGCTGTAGTGATGATGATATTAGAAGACCACGACGCTGTAGTGATGATGATGATGATATTAGAAGACCGACAAGGTAGTGGATGGCGAAGTGACTCTTGGCTCTAGGGAGGAGTGGGAGGGGTACTTGAAGTGCCTGAGTGTGTGTGTGTGTACCACACACTCCAGTCTGCGTATCTATGTCCGGTTTTTAGGAGTTTACATTTATCAGTCCTCCGCGTTTTTTGTTGAACGTATGTCTCAGTTATCATTACATCTCTGTTCTAAGCTTCGTAAAAAAAAAAGTGTATTCGTGTTTATCTTGTTCTATTGCCAGTACGTTGAGTTATCAGTGCCCTGTGAAGGCAGTTGCTTACGTCTGTGAAACAGTGTCCCGTTACAAGCTTTGTGTGGCGTAATGCGAACGGTGAGTACAGCTGAGAGAACAGAAGCCCGACCCCTGAGGCAAAGGGTGCGCCTTACATGTCCACACGACTTAGTTCGTGAGCTGTGCACGTAACATGTCCACACGACGCGGTTCGTGAGCTGTGCACCTAACATGTCCACACGACGCAGTTCGTGATACTTTTGCTGTCCCTTACTAACAAGTGTACTAATATTTCTAATGCACGTATGTTAACAGTCTGGAGGCTAGTTTAATACCATGTCGAATTATTGGCGGTGCATTTATTTTTTTTTTTCCTTATGATTCTGTACAAAGTAGACGCCATGTAACACAGATTCAGTAGTTACCTTGTGACACAGTGAAGGACCATGTCACGCAGACAGTGGAAGCAGCGACCGGCAGGCTAATTCTGAAACGTAAAATAACCTAACCTGAGCTCGCAAACACATAAACATTATACCCTCGAGCGATGTTCTTAGTCTAGTACCACTGAGCTAAGGATGTGCCAGTAACACTTTGGTAAGCAGAGTTGCAGACTTTGGTCCACTGTGTCACGCACGTCATTAAAATTCACTCAAGAAACCAGGAAGACTAGATTCCAAGTGAATGGGGACTGTGTAAACACTAGGAAGTAACATTGGCCGTATGGAAGCTCTCGCGAAGGTAATGCCTCCTGTACGAGAAAAGAGACCTTCTGTGTTTGTCATATGTTTCACGTGCTCCCGCATAAGTACGGGTCAAGGAGACGCGAACCCGGGTTCTGTGTTAAGAAAAAAGAAATTGTATTTGAATTCTCTACGTCGGTGATGAGAAGAAACGCGTTCTTGAGAGAAATTGAATTATTCTGCGTAGACCAACCACCTTCACATGGGGAAATAGCGTATCTTATACACAGAATTATAATAAGATTGTTTCTAAGTACCTGATTTTCCTCCAGTGTCACTCTTAACTAAGGACAACTTAGCTGTATGGAAACATGTCAGTTATCGTTCATCCGTTAATAGAAAAAATGTTTTGTATCAGATAAAGCCAGATTAAGATAATTGACTTTACCTGATGAATTGTTGGGTTCTTTTGAAATTTTATCGAGAATGGGACACTCTCTTCCTTTCTTTATTATTCTCACGAGTTATTTATTTTCCATTCGTCCCGTGGAATGTCATTTATTCCAGTTACGGTCAGAAGAAGTGGAGGTTATACACGCAGGCGACAAATCTTTCACCACCTTCCCATTTACACAGTACGTACTATCTGCTGGCATTTTCCCATCGCTCTTCGTGTTCCTGTGTCCGCAAGCTTAAGTTATTATCTTGGATTATCTCTGCCACCAGCTGCCTCTGCTCCAGAAGATGCATTTTCCCCTCGCGTACTATTGTTCGTGTGAGACACGACAGTGTTCCCGTGGCGTACGAGCGTTCGTGTGGAATACGAGAGACTGTGGCAAAACCCGTGGAGACCTTCCAGATCATCAGTAGCATCTTGCACCTGCGCTTGGTTGTGTGGGTAAGGACAGATGCAAGGGGTAGCTGGTGGAGCACCTGCCCTACACGACCACATCTTGCACCTGCGCTTGGTTGTGGGGGTAAGGACAGATGTGAGGGGTAGTTGGTGGAGCACCTGCCCTACACGACCACATCTTGCACCTGCGCTTGGTTGTGGGGGTAAGGACAGATGTGAGGGGTAGCTGGTGGAGCACCTGCCCTACACGACCACATCTTGCACCTGCGCTTGGTTGTATGGGTAAGGACAGATGCGAGGGGTAGCTGGTGGAGCACCTGCCCTACACGACCACATCTTGCACCTGCGCTTGGTTGTGGGGGTAAGGGCAGATGTAGGGTAGATTCGTGGAGCACCTCCCTACACGACCACATCTTGCACCTGCGCTTGGTTGTGGGGTTAAGGATAGATGTGAGGGGTAGCTGGTGGAGCACCTGCCCTACACGACCACATCTTGCACCTGCGCTTGGTTGTGGGGGTAAGGACAGATGTGAAGGGTAGCTGGTGGAGCACCAGCCCTACACGACCACATCTTGCACCTGCGCTTGGTTGTGTGGGTAAGGACAGATGTGAGGGGTAGCTGGTGGAGCACTAGCCCTACACGACCACATCTTGCACCTGCGCTTGGTTGTGGGGGTAAGGACAGATGCGAGGGGTAGCTCGTGGAGCACTAGCCCTACACGACCACATTGTCTTGGGAGAGGCTGGGCCCGATCTTCGTCCGCATGGCTCAGATCCTTCGCTCCGGATCATAACATAGCGCTGCCGGGGGGGTCAAACGATAGTAATCAACATGCAGTAAATTGTCCTGGCGAGTCTAATCTGATCGTGCTAAGGGCTTGTAGTCCACTTGGGAGGGAAGGGAGGAGTGGGAGGGACGACGTCAGCCACACGTTCATGTCACCACAAGGGGCGTGGAATGTTGTGTTCTCTCTCCTACCCTCCTCACCAAAGCCTTGACAAGCCTGTCTGCTAAGTGGAGGAAACCCTGAACCACCATCGCACAGTCGAAGCTGTGAGTTACGTGAACCAGTGTCGTCCTTGTGTGTGTGTGTGTGTGTGTGTGTGTGTGTGTGTGTGTGTATTTACATGTCTTTTGGAAGTTTTTTCTTTCCTGATGTTCAGTGTTGTAATTCACGCCTCTGCTGGCGTCTTATAGTGGATGTGAAGGGCATATCACATCCGCTGATGTGATATACATTCTTCCCCTTCCAACAAGGTATCCAACCCTGCTGTAAGCCTTCCAATAGGGTATCCGACCCTGCTATAAGCCTTCCAACAAGGTATCCAACCCTGCTATAAGCCTTCCAGCAAGGTATCCAACCCTGCTGTAAGCCTTCCAACAAGGTATCCAACCCCGCTATAAGCCTTCCAATAGGGTATCCGACCCTGCTATAAGCCTTCCAACAAGGTATCCAACCCTGCTATAAGCCTTCCAGCAAGGTATCCAACCCTGCTGTAAGCCTTCCAACAAGGTATCCAACCCCGCTATAAGCCTTCCAATAGGGTATCCGACCCTGCTATAAGCCTTCCAACAAGGTATCCAACCCTGCTATAAGCCTTCCAGCAAGGTATCCAACCCTGCTGTAAGCCTTCCAACAAGGTATCCAACCCCGCTATAAGCCTTCCAACAAGGTATCCAACCCTGCTATAAGCCTTCCAACAGGGTATCCAACCCTGCTATAAGCCTTCCAACAAGGTATGCAACCCTGCTATAAGCCTTCCAACAGGGTATCCAACCCTGCTATAAGCCTTCCAACAGGGTATCCAACCCTGCTGTAAGCCTTCCAACAAGGTATCCAACCCTGCTATAAGCCTTCCAACAAGGTATCCAACCCTTCTATAAGCCTTCCAACAAGGTATCCAACCCTGCTATAAGCCTTCCAACAGGGTATCCAACCCTGCTGTAAGCCTTCCAACAAGGTATCCAACCCTGCTATAAGCCTTCCAGCAAGGTATTCAACCCTTCTATAAGCCTTCCAACAAGGTATCCAACCCTGCTATAAGCCTTCCAACAAGGTATCCAACCCTGCTATAAGCCTTCCAACAAGGTATCCAACCCTGCTATAAGCCTTCCAACAAAGTATCCAACCCTGCTATAAGCCTTCCAACAAGGTATCCAACCCTGCTATAAGCCTTCCAACAAAGTATCCAACCCTGCTATAAGCCTTCCAACAAGGTATCCATCCCTGCTATAAGCCTTCCAACAAGGTATCCAACCCCCCGCTATAAGCCTTCCAACAAGGTATCCAACCCTGCTATAAGCCTTCCAACAAGGTATCCGACCCTGCTATAAGCCATCCAACAAGGTATCCAACCCCCGCTATAAGCCTTCCAACAGTTTCTAATGTCAGAACGAATTCTTTAGAGCCTTTCCCGGCTGTGACTGTCATTTGAATTCATTTCATTAATAAATTTTTAAGTAGCAGTGACGTTCGCATTTTCAGGGGATCCAGAATTCAGTCATTATCCAGCTTTAGAATAGTAATGTGGGGCTCATAAAACACGCCTTTGGCAGAACCTCATCATGGGTAAAACTATTTTATCCTGTATGAAGTGTGGATCTTGCCCAGCCGTACAATGTTTTCAAAGTTATTCTCATTTTTTTTTTTTATGTATATACGTTTTCTTTTGCACTGAATTTATTCACGTGATAGAAGAAAGAAATGATGTTTGTTAGACGCGTGATTATGTGTGTGTGTGTGTGTAAAAGACAGTTGTATTCCTGGAAATGAGGATGGAGTGATGCCGTAGCATTTCCCGCATGGGTAACAAACTGGTAAGGTCAATTCGTATGTCATGTGTTTAGGGGTCACTTCATATTCAGAGGTCAGGTTATATCCATGGGGTCTCCAAGGTGTGTGTGGCGACTAGTGTTGTTACTGGCCATGAGTCCATACAGGCCCAATGGCTGAGGTCGGGTTCGCATGGGTTCGAAACCCTGGCGCGTCAGTAGACCCAAACCCGTCCCAGGGGTTCATCCTTACCTCTGGCTCAGTCTGGTGTGTGTGTATGTGTTTGTATGTGTGTGTGTGTGTACACTTCGTGGTAAAGACATGTTAAATATATATATATATATATATATATATATATATATATATATATATATATATTTTTTTTTTTTTTTTTTTTTTTTTTTTTTTTTTTTTTTTTTATACTTTGTCGCTGTCTCCCGCGTTTGCGAGGTAGCGCGAGGAAACAGACGAAAGAAATGGCCCAACCCCCATACACACGTACATACACACGTCCACACACGCAAATATACATACCTACACAGCTTTCCATGGTTTACCCCAGACGCTTCACATGCCTTGATTCAATCCACTGACAGCACGTCAACCCCTGTATACCACATCGCTCCAATTCACTCTATTCCTTGCCCTCCTTTCACCCTCCTGCATGTTCAGGCCCCGATCACACAAAATCTTTTTCACTCCATCTTTCCACCTCCAATTTGGTCTCCCTCTTCTCCTCGTTCCCTCCACCTCCGACACATATATCCTCTTGGTCAATCTTTCCTCACTCATTCTCTCCATGTGCCCAAACCATTTCAAAACACCCTCTTCTGCTCTCTCAACCACGCTCTTTTTATTTCCACACATCTCTCTTACCCTTACGTTACTTACTCGATCAAACCACCTCACACCACACATTGTCCTCAAACATCTCATTTCCAGCACATCCATCCTCCTGCGCACAACTCTATCCATAGCCCACGCCTCGCAACCATACAACATTGTTGGAACCACTATTCCTTCAAACATACCCATTTTTGCTTTCCGAGATAATGTTCTCGACTTCCACACATTTTTCAAGGCTCCCAAAATTTTCGCCCCCTCCCCCACCCTATGATCCACTTCCGCTTCCATGGTTCCATCCGCTGACAGATCCACTCCCAGATATCTAAAACACTTCACTTCCTCCAGTTTTTCTCCATTCAAACTCACCTCCCAATTGACTTGACCCTCAACCCTACTGTACCTAATAACCTTGCTCTTATTCACATTTACTCTTAACTTTCTTCTTCCACACACTTTACCAAACTCAGTCACCAGCTTCTGCAGTTTCTCACATGAATCAGCCACCAGCGCTGTATCATCAGCGAACAACAACTGACTCACTTCCCAAGCTCTCTCATCCCCAACAGACTTCATACTTGCCCCTCTTTCCAGGACTCTTGCATTTACCTCCCTAACAACCCCATCCATAAACAAATTAAACAACCATGGAGACATCACACACCCCTGCCGCAAACCTACATTCACTGAGAACCAATCACTTTCCTCTCTTCCTACACGTACACATGCCTTACATCCTCGATAAAAACTTTTCACTGCTTCTAACAACTTCTATATATATATATATATATATATATGTGTGTGTGTGTGTGTATATATATATATATATATATATATATATATATATATATATTTTTTTTTTTTTTTTTTTGTCGCTGTCTCCCGCGTTGCTGGCGTCATAGTGCATGGAAGGAATACAGCGAAGATAACATGCCCCCAACACCACCCGCATAACTCCATGTATGATGCTAACTTCCAACAAATATAACTGCTATACCTCACATATCAACCGCTATAAGCCTTCAAGGTACCAAACCCATCAAACTTCAACAAGGTATCATGATAACTCAACAGTATCAATTTAAACCTTCAAAAGGAAACCTGTAAAAAAAGGTATAAAATATAAACTTCAACGGTATCACCCAAGCTTTGGAATAAGGTATACCTGATAAATGTTCCAAAAAGTATCCCTGTTAGAACAAGTTCAAGCTCCGCTGGCCTCCCAAGGATCCAACCCTGCTATAAGCCCAACAAAGTATCGTAATTATACCTCCAACGGTAGTCCGACCCTGCTGCTAACAATACCAACCCCGCTTCGCCTTAACAAGTATACCCTGCTGATAACCCTGTAACAGTATCTCCGTATAAGCATCCAACAAGGTATAACCGACTAAGCCTCCAACAGGTTTGTATGTCTGGACGAAGTACAGAGTGGTGTGTGTCATTGATTCATTTATATAATTTTTAGTGGTGAGTGGCTTTAGGATCCAGTTCAGTATTTGGTTTAGTGTAAGGGGGCCATAAACACCCTTGCAGAACCCATATGGTAACTATTTATGATATGCAGTGATCTTGCAGACATGTTCAAAGTATCTCATTTTTTTCTTTTGTATAACGCTGCACTGGAATTTAATTACTATAACAGTGAAATGATTTTGTTACCGTGATTATAGTGTTGTGGTGTGAAAACCTTGTATTCCAAATGAAGTGAGTATGTCGTACATTTGCACATGGTAACAAACAAAGCACTTCTAATGTCAGTTCTGTAAGGCACTTCATATAGAGATATTTTCCTGGTCTAATGTATGTGGCGATACTGATTTTACTGCTGTATCCATAACAGTGCAAACTGTAATCACGACACTGTACGCAGAACCTGTGCGAGACAGTAACAACGCGTAGGTCAGTCCTTACTCGCAGTCTTAGTTTTATGGATAGTGTGTAGTGTGGTACACTTCGTGAAAGACATTAAATATTACTAATATATATTAAAAAAACTATTTATACATAACTAATATAGGAACTATATTACTTGTATGTATTTATTCTATTTTTTACAATACATTTCGCGGGCCTCGCCGACGTATTGCGAGGTAGCGCGAACAGCAGAAAAACATGGCCCAACCACCCCAACACAGATAACATAAGTCCACACGCGTCAATTACATCTACTATCTGAGACGTGTGTCAGTAAATAATAACTGAGCAAAAGTTGATTATGTTAAAGAAAGGTGTAAATATAAAGAGCAAAAACGTTCTGTATCACCGAGAGTTTGGATGTATGTATACTAGCATGAAATGTTAAAAATTCTCTGAGGACCAAGGTTCAAGGCTTGGGCACAGCGGTCATGATTTTTTACTGCCATATGAAATGCGTATTAGCAGTCGTGTGACCACACGCGCTATACCAGTCGTTTTCTACTATCGAGTACCGCGAGTGTATGTAGTTTTACTGAAGCACAGGTGTCATACTTACTAGCCACAGGTGTTGTGTGTGCTACGATGAGTACAGGGGGTGTGTATGTGATTTATCGGCAATTGCGGTGGGTCTTTTAGGTTTGCGTTAACGGGACGCGTGGATGATTTACGACCACATGTCATGTAGTTCTGATTTGAGACATTGTCGACATGTTAGTTCGTAACGCAAGTAGTGTAATGTACTAGTTATCTTACTGTGGAACGGGTCATGCAGTGAAACTTGTAGCCACATGTGTAGATAGTCAGTATTGTGACATGCAACACAACTCACTCTAAGCTTCTACTGAGCAGTGGATTTCTGTACTAATATAGTGCAACACTCGTCTAATTGTTACGTTCTAACTTGAACACACACTGTAGCCACTGTGAAGTACTGACAACGTGTGTCATGTAAGAATTTTCTACCACAGAGTGTTGTAAGTCGATACCTGTGAACAGTGTTGTCAGTGTAACTTGTTTACTGAAGCACAGCGCTTACATGTTATTTTAACTGAAGCATCGCGTCTGCAGACATGTAGGTATCGGACCACAGCGTGCTCCATGTCGTTAGCATACTGAGCCACAGTGTGTCATGTAGTTCTACTGAGCCACAGCGTGTCATGTAGTTATACTGAGCCACAGTGTGTCATGTAGTTTACTGAGCCACAGCGTGTCATGTAGTTCTACTGAGCCACAGTGTGTCATGTAGTTCTACTGAGCCACAGCGTGTCATGTAGTTATTCTGAGCCACAGTGTGTCATGTAGTTATACTGAGATACAGGGTATCATGCACAGTATACTGAGTCGCAGGGTGTCATGCACAGTATACTGAGCCACAGGGTGTCATGCGCAATATACTGAGCCACAAGGTGTCATGCACAGTTATACTGAGTCACAGGGTGTCATGCACAGTATACCGAGCCACAGGGTGTCATGCATAGTATACTGAGCCACAGGGTGTCATGCACAGTTATACTGAGCCACAGAGTGTCATGCAGTTATACTGAGCCACAGAGTGTCATGCACAGTTATACTGAGCCACATGGTGTCATGCAAGTTATACTGAACCACAAGGTGTCATGTATAGTGTACTGAGCCACAGGGTGTCATGCACAGTATACTGAGCCACAGGGTCCGTGTGTCATGCACAGTTATACTGAGCCACAGGGTGTCATGCACAGTTATACTGAGCCACAGGGTGTCATGCACAGTTGTATACTGACCTGCAAGGTGTCATGCCACAGGGGTGTCATGTGGACACACCACAACACCACCTACAGATCATGACGCCACCACGCACGAGAACGGAAGGCATTATAGTGGCGCAATGAAGGTTGATTGGAGTGGTATTCTCGGCGGAGGTTGTGCCACTGAAGGCCTTGTGACATGAGCCTCTCCGTGTGTGTGCCCCCTCCTCCCGCACGTGCGCCCATTCTCCCCCATGTTCGTGTGTGGAGTGATAAATCATACAGTAATTAGTCCTCAGTGAAATAAGAGGTAGAATTGTTCAGCCACACTCACCCACTCCCACGCCCGCGTCTCTCCCCTGCGCGTGTACAGACAGCTTGGGGTACGTTTTACGTACACCCCGAGTTAAACCCCCGCTCGATCTCGATGGTGCTGTTATATGCCGCTGTGCGCTTCCGCGTCCCACCAGACTTTGGTCGCCGTGACCTCGAAGGCGAACTTCGAGTGTGGGTTGTTGCAGGAGACGGAAGGAAGGAGGTTCTTCATAAGGCACTACATCAACTTGATCTAAATCGGTCCTATTCGGTCACTGATTCTGGGTTCACCAGAAGGAGCATTGAAGACTTGATGTGTGTGTTTCCTTGCGCTACCTCGCAAACGCGGGAGACAGCGACAAAGCAAAATAGATAAATAAATACAAATATATATATATATTGGAAAGGATCACAATTTAGCGCTTGATCAAGAATATTCCTATGAGTCCACGGGGAAAATTTTCCCCGTGGACTCATAGGAATATATATATATATATATATATATATATATATATATATATATATATTGGAAAGGATCACAATTTTGCGCGTGATCAAGTTATTCCTATGAGTCCACTGGGAACTTATCGTGTTTCATTTTCCCCGTGGACTCATATATATATATATATATATATATATATATATATATATATATATATATATATATATATATATATATATATATTCATACTTGATCGCCATTTTTGGCGTTAACGAGGTAGCGTCAGGAACAAATGAAGAATGACCACATCCGCTCACATCCACTTCCCTAGCTATCGTGTGCACAGCACCGAAATCACAGCTCCCTCTCCACATCCAGGCCCAACGATATATTCATCTATACAAGTTGATTAGTGAACTTATCAGTTCATCTGTTCGTTAGGGTACCTACCGACGTGTACCTACAACGAGACTTGTCATTAAGCAGGGCTAGCGCGTTGCGTTCACTGCAGGAAACTATAGAATTAGGAGCAACGAGTCGAGTAAGTTACGTTTTGGTGAGTGATATTTGTGGGATGGTGTGTGTGTGTGTGTGTGTGTGTGTGTGTGTGTGTGTGTGTGTGTGTAAGATTTTTTCTTTCAACGTTGGAGGCTTCAGTTACGAAAAAAAGTCCACATCAAGGCCAGGCCGTAATTGAAACATGGTGAGGTTAATGAAGTAGAAAAGAGAAGAGACAAGGGAAAGTATTTGCGAATTTTGGAGGAAGTGAAAAAAAACTTTCTTTTAAGATGTGCCAGGTCATAGTTATTGAAAAGGACGTGAAAAGGTAGACAGTTCCTCTTTGTCAACCCATACACCTTAATCTTGACTTCCTGCTGCTTGCTCTTGAACAGTTCCCAATCACTTGCTCCCCTTCTCCTGTACGTTACACACATGCGCTTCGTTCTCTTTCACTGGCAAATTAGCTACTCCTACTGCCACATACTATCCTCTCTCACACTCTCACATCACCGTTCACATGATAAATACATGCAGATACTTCACTTCACCGAAAAGAGGTATATGTACAATCACCAATGGATAGGGAAAATAAGAACAGTGCGTACTTTTCATTATTACATCTGTCCGAAGATTTAATAAGCGAAAGTACTCACTGTTCTTATTTTCTCTCTCCAGTGGTGATTGTGCATGCTAAATACATCTTTATCGCATGTATGCACTGCTTCACTCAGTACCTCCCATTCCTCGACCACTCTTCTCGTTTCGTGTGCTCTCACCTTTCGCCATTCTTCATCCAGCCTCTCGTGGTATATCCTTACACGAGCCTTATCTCTTTTTTCCCCCCAAAACAATCACTTTCAACACTCTCTTCCCACCCATCTCATTTCCTCTTTTCTTAAACACTCAACAAAGCTTCATCCTCGCCTCCACCTCAAAGTAACGAGACGACATCCCGCCAGCTGTCCATTTGAACACATTTACATCCAAAAGTCTCTCTTTAGCACGCCTGTCAGTTAGGACATAATCCAGTAAATCCTGCTTATCATTAACCCCCACTCACCCACGTATTCTTACATGTCTATTTTAATCCAGGTATTCCCAGTCACCCTATTTACGTATATCCTTGTTTCTAGGGGAGGGTGGGAGAGGAGGTTATAGTCTATTGTAGCCAGTGTGAGAGTCTTCGAGATTTGTGTCTTGTGGGCTTAAGCCAGCCAGGACCGAGGACGTAGAGAGTGCCTCTTGGATGAGGAGGTGACAGATGGCCGGCCTGCCTTTGCTCTCTCTCTCTCTCTCTCTCTCTCTCTCTCTCTCTCTCTCTCTCTCTCTCTCTCTCTCTCTCTCTCTCTCTCTCTCTCTCTCTATGCACTTCCTCCTCCTGCTCAGCCGTGCCTTCCACTGACTTTGTTAAAGTGGCAGCTCGGTGGCTTTCTCCCCACAAAGCCCGCCATTTCTTATTTATCATTTACTCTCTGGTATGGTTCCGTGTCTGGGTTTTGGTTTTTTATTCGAAAATTATTTCTTTCCATGATTGTTTTACTGGGATCTCTTCTTATCATGTCATGACCCTTTAAACATTTATATTTCCGGACTTGCATTATTCATTTACGCAATTTTCTCGCTTTTGCTTTCGTATTTTTCTTATACTTGGCATATTATTTATGTGGTTTAGTTGTTTACACGTACCCAAAATGCGATCAGGTGGTAAGAGGCCCGAAGCTGCACGTGGTCAGTAATCGCACGCAGCGTGTGGCAGAGGGCAGCGACCCCGGCACGTGATCATTTGTGCACGTGTTAACACACCTGCGAGGGTTGGCCTAGCACGTGGTCATTGTGCACGTGTTGACATACCTTTGAGTGTTTAACTGGCACGTGGCTTTTTGTGTACCCGTTAACATACCTGTTATTGTCGACTCGACACGTGGTCACTGTGCACGTATTAACATACATGTGAGTGTTGATCTAGCACGTGGTAATAACATACTTGCAAGGGGTCGACCAAGCACGTCATCATTGCGCACCTGTAACAGTTCGACCTAGAATGTCATCATTATGCACGTGTTGACATACACGGGGTCATTGTGCACTTGTAACCATACCTGTGATTGCTAACCGGGCACGTAGTCACTGTGCAGGTGTTGCGACATATACGCGATGGTCGTCTTGGCACGTGGTCATTCTCCCGATGTGTCCACACGTGGCCGAGGTGCTGACCCGCGCCTTCCTCCAACTGGTATCCTGAAGCGCTGGTCTGTGCGTGGTCACTCCCCAGCATGAGGATGAGGAAGGGGGACTCTTGGCGTCATGGGGGAGAATGCTGTGTACATGTTGCTCGGGTGGATGAAGGAGGCTTATGTGCTGCTGTGTGTATCAGAGAGAGAGAGAGAGAGAGAGAGAGAGAGAGAGAGAGAGAGAGAGAGAGAGAGAGAGAGAGAGAGAGAACGTAAGGGAGGACTGCTGGCATACCCACCTACCACCTGAAGATGAGGTGGTGCCATAAGGCAAGGCTTAGAGCGTAGCGCTCACCACACATAACCAGCAACGCCTGGTATGCCCAGGCTGTCGGACCCACACCTGACCAAACCTAACGTTTGCTCAGCTTCTCCCTGGTCACGCGAGGAGCGGTAGTTCTGTAACTGTGTTGAGCACGACGGTTACGACCCTTGAGCACGACAGCCGCCCTAGCTGGCCCCCCTGATCCTACCAGATGATCACGTCATCACACCAAAGAGTCCCACCTTGGCAGGCAGGAACTGGAATGAGGTTTCTGACACTCGCGTAATTCCGTCTTTAGTGGTGAGAGCACACACACACTGGCTGGTCACTGTCAAGAGTCTGGGATGTGCTGGGCGAGTTGACCATCTCTCCGGCAAATCTCGACCCCGTCCTCGAGGGAGGCAAAATCCGCTGTTAACATCTTAGACTAAAACTCGTATTTAATATGAGTTTCAGACGAGGAGAGAGAGAGAGAGAGAGAGAGAGAGAGAGAGAGAGAGAGAGAGAGAGAGAGAGAGAGAGAGAGAGAGAGAGTCTGGTCTCGCGCGCCGAGAACTTGGAGTTATGAGATAATCCGTCCGCAACTTGGAGAGACCGAGATAAAAGGCAGTCTTTTCGTGGTCCTCCGTTCGAATTGGAAGCTCAAGGAAAAGACACCCGTACTTGACTTCACTTGTCTGTCTTCCATTTCTCGATGTCTTACGTCATTTTTCTAGTCTTCCTTATCTATTCTTTATGTTCTCCTGTTGTCGTATTGCTTATTGAAGGTCGTGGAGGGGACAGGCGCGGATAATACGGGCTGGCATCTGGCAGGCCACAACTGGGCCGTGTTGCAAGGCAGCTCCATCGATTGTCTCAGTGTTCGCACTTCCGTACAGTGTGTGTGTGTGTGTGTGTGTGTGTGTGTGTGTGTGTGTTATGAGGGCCTCGACCCACCTTGGGTGTCCGTACTGCTGTATAATGTGTATCACGCTGTACCCCTTTAATGATCCATACGGTGGATGTGTACTGCTGTCTGATAACCTTTTTTATGTATTATCATTATTATTATTATTATTATTATTATTATTGTTATTATTCCCTGGAATCCTTTTTTTTTGTTATGGTGGTCCTCGACAACACTGCACTCTCCTCCATCTGCTGACAGTGATTCACCCTCGCCAAGGATGTCTCCTCCACTCCCGGCGGCGTTACCAGGTGCAGCAGGAGTCCCGGCAGAACCAACTCTTTCTTACCATACGAACCATTAACCTGAGTCCTTAACCCAGGCCTCACCAGTATGGCCACCGCCCTATCCTCCTCCTCAGAGAGTTGATTTCCCATCCCATGTACCTGAATTGATGGTGGTATACCTTTTAATCATTTCGAAGTAGAAAGTCTGGTCAAGTGAGAGGTTCTAGGGTGCGGTTCTCAGCCGTGTATGGGAAACCTTAGAACACGGCAGACTGAGAGAAACTTCGTGAGTTCAGTAGTACGTCAGGTGAGGAGGTGTTGGCTCCCACCACCGCCGCCCTCCTCCTCCTCCTCCTCCTCCTCCTCTGCCTCTCGTGGGAGACACAACTGCAGAAGGAAAACTTTTTTATTTTTTGTAGTAATGAAATGGCAAGACACGTACCCGCCCAGTTCGAGATGTGTAACTGCCTTCGCAGCGCATATTATCACTGTAATTATCATTAGGCATTTACTAAGGCAGACATAATTAGGGGAAGTTTTTTTTTTATCACAGTCCACTTTCATTACACCTGCTGATGGTGCTTGTTTGAGCCAGCACCTACCGCATCGCCCGGTGTGCCCCGGCTCGCTCCAGCCAGGCTCCGTCTTACCCTTTAGAGCCACGGCTAATTAGGTATTGCCAATCCTCTTTTTTGACAGTGGAGGTTTTACAGCATGAGACCCAACGTGGCTCTCATGTTCCAACACACGTGGCATGAACCAAGGTTTTCTTGAATGATGTTTTACGAGGAGGTCATTTTCTGTAAGTGATGTTTCGTGATGTCGTAGGCTTCCTTAAGTGAGCTTTCGTTAGTTCATAGTCTTCGCAAAATGATGCTTCTTCGTGAGATGACAGGGTTCTCTAAGTGCTGTTTCGTGAGGTCATGGGCGTCTCTAAATGATGTTTTGTGAGATGGTACGCTTCTCAAAATGATGATTCGTGAGCTTGAAACAGTTCTTCATATCAGGAAGGATCATTTCTTTGTATAAACGAAGCAACTGTTCGGAAGAGAAGAAGTTTCGACATCATGAAAGGAAACCATAGATAAAAAGAAGAAAAAAAAATTGTAGGAGACAAGTAAGAACCTTGAGGGACAACGCTGTTGATGGAGAATGGGGGTTTGGAAAGCTGATCTATCAACCACCACGATAGATGGGCAGGAGAGGAAGGATAGACTCACACGTTCAAAACAGGACACTAACCATTACCAGAAGAACGGCATCGCTTACCAAACCATAATAACTGAAGATAAATCCACAATAAGACATTGGCCGTAACGCGCACTATCGAATCGTAAGTCCAGCTCCCCCCCAAGTTCCCAGGTGATGAAGTGAGATAGCGTTCTTGAAGCCCCCGCACACCCAGAGACTCTCGCTGCCTCCTCGAGCGCATAACAGGTTGGTGGTGCACGCTACTCAGGCAGGGATGATCGAGGGTGGTGATGGTAGAGGAAAATGTGGTGATGACGTGGTTGTCCCTGTTATTGCGGAACTCGACCAATAAACATGCTTTTCTTTGTCTCTAATGGCGGGGCAATCCTTGACATTTATTGATGGCGCGATAATAATGATGATAATAATAATATTGATAACAATGATGATAATGATGGTAATGATTATAATGATGATTACTATTATTATTATTATTATTATTATTATTATTATTATTATTATTATTATATTTATTATCATTATTTCATTATTATTATTATTATTATTATTATTAATTATTGTTATCATTTTTACTATCATTACATTTGTAAGACGTTCTTACTATCATTGTCATCTGTATCATTAGTGTTAGTAGTGGAAATAGCAGTAGTAGGTGGGAATAGCGGTGGAGTTACAGTTATTAACCTTAATCATCATCGCCTGTATTACTACGACTATTCTCCTCGTCTCGCGATGTGGGTTGCTGTTTATTTTTTCCCTGCATCACTTGATCTCAGCCGTCACTGGTCGCAGCGTAAGCTGTTCTCATCGGAGAGAGAGAGAGAGAGAGAGAGAGAGAGAGAGAGAGAGAGAGAGAGAGAGAGAGAGAGAGAGAGACGGAGAGACGAACAAGACAGTCAGACAATGATAGTAAGTAGACAGACATACAGACCGACCCGTAGTATTAACCAGAGAGAGAGAGAGAGAGAGAGAGAGAGAGAGAGAGAGAGAGAGAGAGAGGATGACCACCATCAGCCCATTCCTCTCCCTGGGAGCTGCTCTCACTCCACCAGGCTCAGCGAGGAAGGTCCTGCAGTGCTTTGTGGGCCCACGTCAACACCTGGAGTGTGTCTATAATCGCCGTCGCCCACCCACCTTTCCTTCCCAGTGTTTAGCTGTTTTTCCCCTCAGTGGGTCTCCATACTCCGTGTTTGTCGTCTTCAGTGGAGTGACTCTGCATGGGATGGGACCTCAGGGGATTTTGTGCAGTGTGTATGTCCTCAGTAGGTATTTTTGTAATGGCTCTTCCGAAAGTGATCTTCTCCTCAGCAGGTCTAGTAAGTCACTGAACTCTTCCTCAGCAGTTGCGTCTGTGGGCTTCTCCTCAGTGGGTGTTTCCTTAGTGGGCTGCCAGTGGATCGCGAGTGGATAAGGCTTCCGTAGGGGCGATGTCTTTGATGACCCAAATCTTGCACCTGTGGCTGACCCAGCTGCCTCATTCTTAAAGGCTGACCCATCTTTCCCACCTGTGATTGAGCCAGCTGTCCCACCTGTAGGTGAGCCAGCTGCCTCAGCTGGATGTTGGCTGGGGTATAATGTGTTTCACTGATGCCTCCTTCCCTTGCCAGCCTCTATCCTTGGGACAGATGTGATCCGTTTGGCAGAACAGGTTCAGCACGACACGTGATGATGCGCTTTTGTCTTGGTCGTGGCATCAAATGCTCCCTTGTGTTGTGCCTTACCACCTTGAAGGTCGTGGCGTGTTTCTCTCGTGGCTTGTGTGTTTACATCACCTCGTGCTTCGTGTTGTGTTTGTAGCCACACCTACACATATACACAGATATACATATGTTGGAAAGGATCACAATTTTGCGCGTGATCAAGATATTTCTGAGTCCACGGGGAAAATGAACTTATCGTGTTTCATTTTCCCCATAGACTCCTAGGAATATACATATGTGAACAGGGGTTAAGGTCAACGGGAATTATTGGATTACATATTAATCGATTGTGGTGTAAAAGAGAGACTTTTAGATGTACATGTGATGAACGAGTCAGCTCGTGGGATATCTGGTCACCTTCTTGTGGAGGCGAAGGTGAAGATTTGTAGAGGTTTTCTGAAAAGAGGAAACAGTGTCGGGAAGAAGAGAGTGGTGAAAGAAGCGAGCTTAGAAGAGAGACTTGTGTGAAGAAATACCAGGAGAGATTGAGTGTAGGATAGTAATGTATATATATCTATCCCTGGGGATAGGGGAGAAAGAATACTTCCCACGTATTCCCTGCGTGTCGTAGAAGGCGACTAAAAGAGAAGGGAGCGGGGGGGCTGGAAATCTTCCCCTCTCATTTTTTTTTAATTTTACAAAGGAAGGAACAGAGAAGGGGGCCGGGTGAGGATGTTTCCTCAGAGGCCCAGTCCTCTGTTCTTAACGCTACCTCGCTGAGGCGGGAAATGCCGAATAGTATGAAAGAAAAGAAATATATATATATATATATATATATATATATATATATATATATATATATATATATGTATATATATATATATATATATATATATATATATATGTAATGCACGATGATAGTGCACAAGTTTGTCTTTTCCACGGTTCTTCTAAGCCGTTGGGAAAGTGTTGCAATCTCACAATTATCTGAATGTTTCAGAATACATTACTTCAAGACTCGAACCTTGAGGTTGATAACCTGTGAAATTAGAGTTCCTTGTATCACTGTAATATTTTTTTCTCATATCTGAAAGCTGGTTAAGGCCGAGGGACCAAGTGGTCATACATATATATATATATATATATTCTTTCTTTCATACTATTCGCCATCTCCCGCATCAGCGAGGTTGCGTTAAGAACAGAGGACTGGGCCTTTGAGAGAATATCCTCAACTGGTCCCCTTCTCTGTTCCTTCTTTTGGAAAATTAAAAAAAAACGAGAGGGGAGGATTTCCAGCCCCCCCCCCCGCTCCCTTCCCTTTTAGTCGCCTTCTACGACACGCAGGGAATACGTGGGAAGTATTCTTTCTCCCCTATCCCCAGGGATATATATATATATATATATATATATATATATATATATATATATATATATATATATATTTCTTTTTTTCTTTTAAACTATTCGCCATTTCCCGCGTTAGCGAGGTAGCGTTAAGAACAGAGGACTGGGCCTTTTTTGGAATATCCTCACCTGGCCACCTCTGTTCCTTCTTTTGGGGGAAAAAAAAACAAAAAAAAAACGATAGGGGAGGATTTCCAGCCCCCCGCTCCCTCCCTTTTTAGTCGCCTTCTACGACACGCAGGGAATACGTGGAAAGTATTCTTAATCCCCCATCCCCAGGGATATATATATATATATATATATATATATATATATATATATATATATATATATATATATATATATATATATATAATGTTTTTCTGTTGCACACCATATGCCAAAGAATTTGTTCAGCGTTTCGGTATGGTATCGTGTAAGACGGACGTATCCGGCTTTTGAGCTCAAAGTGATCGTGAACAGCGCTGCAGAAAACCCAAACCGGATCTTGAGTATAATTCGAACAGTTACGACCAGAAAAAAAAGAAAAGGCGAGAATGGCGGCGGTATCATTTCTATACAGATAATACATACCAACCAACCAACCGAGTTCTTTTTTTTTTTTCGTTCTCGTTTGAATTTGGCGCTCGTTTTCTGTTTTGATTCTCAAACTACAAAAAGATAATCTGGAGAGATTTCGAAACCCTTTTATTTTTAAACCTGGGAGGACACCTCCCTCTCTCTCTCTCTCTCTCTCTCTCTCTCTCTCTCTCTCTCTCTCTCTCTCTCTCTCTCTATCTATCTATCTATCTATCTATCTATCTATCTCTCATACATTTGACAGATCAGGCGGTGGGAGAGAACTTATTCAATAAACCGATCAGAATCATATTTGTCCTCTTTGTCCAATGCCAGACTTCGTGAGAGAGAGACAGTTTACATACACGCGGATGCTGGCAGTGTCACCCGTTCATTGAAAGATACGAGTAACACAGGCGTCATGTCAGTGACCCCAAGGTGTGAACATGGTCCCATAGCCGATCCTCCTCCCTCCTCCTCCACCTCCCAGGTACAAGCTTGTCTCTCGTGGGGGATGTTATGGACCACTAGAATTGGTCCTTTCGCTTCATAAGTATTTTTCTGTCTAATAAGATAAACTCGGGAGGAGTAATGCAGAGTCTTTTTACAATAATATGTATAAATCTCTCTCTTTTTTTTTTTTTCTCCTTTACTGTCATATAAAATTACCGCGAAACATAAGATCGGGTATTTTATCTCTGTGTCCAATAAAATATCCCAGGACCATAAACTTTCCCATTTTATTTTTCTGTCCAGCAGTTATAAACGCTGGAGGCGGAGAACCGGTTCATTAAGGTTTAATTCTGAATAATATACAACCTCGGCTCTGTCTTGGTGTCCGAACTGGGATACTTACGTTCCCATGTATCCCTCGTGCTTGTATCCCTCAACCATGTATCCCTCAACCATGTATCCCTCGTCCTTGTATCCCTCAACCATGTATCCCTCAACCATGTATCCCTCGTCCTTGTATCCTTCAACCATGTATCCCTCAACCATGTATCCCTCGTCCTTGTATCCTTCAACCATGTATCCCTCAACCATGTATCCCTCGTCCATGTATCCCTCACCCATATATCCCTCGCCCATGTATCCCTCAACCATATATCCCTCAACCATTATCCCTCAACCATGTATCCCTCGCCCATGTATCCCTCGACCATGTATCCCTCGCCCATGTATCCCTCGCTCATTGTATCCCTCACCCATGTTATCCTTCGTCCATGTATCCCTCGCAGGCCTTCCCTCTCCTCCCTCATCTTAACCTTTTCTTGATGCAGTTCGCGTAGCTATGGTCGCGATGCCTCGCAGGTTAGCGATCGAAAGGGCCGAAAAAGTTACGTCTTTGTACACTTTTTTTTTTTTTATCGTATTCACTAAGAACATTGTGTTATCAAGGGGACCAGAAGACGACCCAGGAACTGCGAGGTGGGTTTGATCACGCTCCAGATCTTTCGAAGGTTCGGTTATCTTTTAAACGCCAGGGACTTTCGCAGCACTCTTCGGCAGTTCCTCTCTCTCTCTCTCTCTCTCTCTCTCTCTCTCTCTCTCTCTCTCTCTCTCTCTCTCTCTCTCTCTCTTTCTCTCTCTCTCTCTCTCTTTCTCTCTCTCTCTCTCTCTCTCTCTCTCTCTCTCTCTCTCTCTCTCTCTCTCTCTCTCTCCACCCGCTGGTGTCTTTCTGTTTCTTCTGGCTTGTCATGATGGGTGTGTGTGTGTGTGTGTGTGTGTGTGTGTGTGTGTGTGTGTGTGTGTGTGTGTAATTAGTGGATATCTTGGGTTGATCAGACGCTATACGGGACTTCCACGTGTGGGAATTGAATGACGCACACACACACAGACACGCACACACAGACACACACACACACAACACACACACACACACACACACACACACACACACACACACACACACACACACATTTTGCATGACTGTCCAAATTTGTAATACGTGGTCGTGTTCAGTGTACAGGAGAGATTAAATATTATGTTTTGTGGTGAAAGAAAGAGAGAAAAAAAAAAGAGTGGGGTTCATACTTAACCAATGAAGAGGTTTTTATGTTAAGATTTTAGTAACATGAATTCCAAGAGTTGTCTAACCCAAAGTGTCGGCAATCGGCGTGTTCGGGCGTCGTACCGTCGTGTTCGAGTGTCGTACCGTCGTGTTCGAGTGTCGTACCGTCGTGTTCGAGAGTCGTACCGTCGTGTTCGAGCGTCGTGCCGTCGTGTTCGAGAGTCGTACCGTCGTGTTCGAGCGTCGTACCGTCGTGTTCGGGCGTCGTACCGTCGTGTTCGAGCGTCGTACCGTCGTGTTCGAGAGTCGTACCGTCGTGTTCGAGCGTCGTACCGTCGTGTTCGAGCGTCGTACCGTCGTGTTCGAGCGTCGTAACCGTCGTGTTCGAGCGTCGAACCGTCGTGTTCGAGCGTCGTGCCGTCGTATTCGAGCGTCGTACCGTCGTGTTCGCGCGTCGTACCGTCGTGTTCGAGAGTCGTACCGTCGTGTTCGAGCGTCGTACCGTCGTGTTCGAGCGTCGTATCGTCGTGCCCGAAGGTCGTACCGTCGTGGCGTCGTCCCCAAGGGTCGTACTGTCGTGCTTAAGGATCACACTTCTCTTGCTCGGAGATCATACTGCCGTGCCCATGGGTCGTACCGTCGTGTCCGTAGGTCGTACCGTCGTGCCCAAGGGCTTGAATTCAGAGCAGGAGAGAAGGAGCTTCTGAGCGAAGGAATCGCCATTACTTACTGTGTAATCGCCATACTTACTGTTTATTGACCATACATGCCGTCTATTCGCCGTACTTCGCGGATCAGTAAACTTACCTCAAGATATATATATATATATATATATATATATATATATATATATATATATATATATATTGTTGTTCGCTGATGATACAGCGCTGGTGGCTGATTCATGTGAGAAACTGCAGAAGCTGGTGACTGAGTTTGGTAAAGTGTGTGGAAGAAGAAAGTTGAGAGTAAATGTGAATAAGAGCAAGGTTATTAGGTACAGTAGGGGTGAGGGTCAAGTCAATTGGGAGGTGAGTTTGAATGGAGAAAAACTGGAGGAAGTGAAGTGTTTTAGATATCTGGGAGTGGATCTGTCAGCGGATGGAACCATGGAAGCGGAAGTGGATCATAGGGTGGGGGAGGGGGCGAAAATTTTGGGAGCCTTGAAAAATGTGTGGAAGTCGAGAACATTATCTCGGAAAGCAAAAATGGGTATGTTTGAGGGAATAGTGGTTCCAACAATGTTGTATGGTTGCGAGGCGTGGGCTATGGATAGAGATGTGCGCAGGAGGATGGATGTGCTGGAAATGAGATGTTTGAGGACAATGTGTGGTGTGAGGTGGTTTGATCGAGTAAGTAACGTAAGGGTAAGAGAGATGTGTGGAAATAAAAAGAGCGTGGTTGAGAGAGCAGAAGAGGGTGTTTTGAAATGGTTTGGGCACATGGAGAGAATGAGTGAGGAGAGATTGACCAAGAGGATATATGTGTCGGAGGTGGAGGGAACGAGGAGAAGAGGGAGACCAAATTGGAGGTGGAAAGATGGAGTGAAAAAGATTTTGTGTGATCGGGGCCTGAACATGCAGGAGGGTGAAAGGAGGGCAAGAAATAGAGTGAATTGGAGTCATGTGGTATACCGGGGTTGACGTGCTGTCAGTGGATTGAAGCAAGGCATGTGAAGCGTCTGGGGTAAACCATGGAAAGCTGTGTAGGTATCTATATTTGCGTGTGTGGACGTGTGTATGTACATGTGTATGGGGGGGGGGTTGGGCCATTTCTTTCGTCTGTTTCCTTGCGCTACCTCGCAAACGCGGGAGACAGCGACAAAGTATAAAAAAAAAAAAAAAAAAAAAAAAAAATATATATATATATATATATATATATATATATATATATATATATATATATAGGCTGTTTATATTCACCCTCGAAGTACTTTACGATTCCCCTTTTTTATTTCTCTTTCTCTAAATCGCAGAGGACGTCACTGGCGAGAAACGTTGTAATCGTCCATTTAAAAGAAATACGACACCAGGGGTAGTGAAGGCGGGGGTGGGCTGTATTAGCATATTGTTCAAGTGTGGCGAGGGGGGGGGGGGGTGTTCCGCGTCTGCCTACAACGTCATCGCTTGCCCCGGCACAAGAGTCTAATTCGGTATGCATAATTAGCGCCGACGTAAAGGATTATATACAGGTTCTAATCACAAAAGGAGATCTTGGTGTTCGCCCTCCCATGACACGGGGGATGAATAAAAAGGGGGAATGTATGAAGTGCGATGAGACAGTTGGGATCAGCTCCACAACTAAACGGTAAAGGTAAATAAGTACACGAGAGGTTTTTACATTTAGATAATATCATGAGCTTATGCACTGATGAATAATGAATATTATATTCAAGGGTCTTGAGTATGAATATTTAGTTTTCGTATCTCTGACTTAAGACATGAAGGGAAGTGGATCGTGTTTCATACACACATGATAATGATCATGTGGATTAGAATATACTAAGAGGAGTATTAAAGAGGAATGATGCATTTCGAGTGAAGGAGCGAACAGCCTTTATAACGTGTAAGCCCAACTTTTTTCCTTTTTTTTCAGGGAGTGAGAAGAAAAAGAAACGTTCTTGGCTGTTTGTGACTGCATAAAGTACGTTTGCTCAAGAGAGTCTGTGTTATATATATATATTTTTTTTTCTGTTGAATGTTTATGCAGTCTTTCAAAATAGACTTCTGTTAATGATGATTTAAGGTTTGTTGAATTGGCTAAAGACCGAAAATACACGGAGAAGATATAAACAGTGTATACAGAGAGGGTCTTATAGAAAAAGAAAATGGGGAGGAAGGTTTAAACAGTGTCATTACAGAAATTCTGGGGTGGTAGTCTACTGACTGACTACTGACGAAGCAGTGGATGGGATGGGGATAGTTTTGGCAGTGGTTTGCATAGAGGTGCTGGGTAGAGTTGTGGTGCCGAGGTGTAACTTGAGGATACGAGTCCTGAGGTAGTAGAGTAGCGTCTACCTGAGGTAGTACAGTGGCGTCTACCTGAGGTAGTACAGTAGCGTCTACCTGAGGTAGTACAGTAGCGTCTACCTGAGGTAGTACAGCGGCGTCTACCTGAGGTAGTACAGCGGCGTCTACCTGAGGTAGTACAGCGGCGTCTACCTGAGGTAGTACAGTAGCGTCTACCTGAGGTAGTACAGTAACGTCTACCTGAGGTAGTACAGTAGCGTCTACCTGAGGTAGTACAGTAGCGTCTACCTGAGGTAGTACAGTAGCGTCTACCTGAGTTGGTGGATGACGTCCAGGCGATGGTAGGCGAGAGTTGGGAGCACCAAGGATTGCGCCCCTCCTTCCAGGATGGTGTAAAGAGGGACCGAGGAAAATCGAGGGACCGAGGAAGATTTTCTGCCTTTTCCTCCACCTTTTTTCTCCTAGTTCCTCTGTTGTGCAGTGGATGAATAACAAGGAAGACGGGGCATTGATAGTGCTAGAAGAGGCCTTCATGTCACGAGGCTGTGGAGTCTCTTTGAGACTTGCAGTGTCTGTGTTGGGTCTATTGAAACGCCTTACATTCCCAAGAGAAGGATGGGAAGCCGAAGATGATGGCTGAGGTTCACGGCTCGTTGGGAGATTGTGGACTTGATGACCTCGGTCTTGAGGAAGTATTCACTCCCTCGGTAAGCGGTGCGTTTTGACTGATGGAAGGAAGCAGTAATGGTGAAGGAGAAGGAGGGGGTTATGTTACCAAGTCAGGGAAGAACGACTTGCAGGGTTCCATAGATAAGTCAGTGGGTGTGGCCGGGCGTTAATCTTGATGCTTGTGTGATCATCTGACGACTTCACGTTCTTGCGCCTGGATCAGATGGTGCTGGACTGAAGGGTTGGCTGGGAAGTAGGTGGTATCAAGAGGAAGTCTTTGCAAATGTTGGCGATTGGATCCTTGATAAGGTGTGTGTGTGTGTGTGTGTGTGTGTGTGTGTGTGTGTGTGTGTGTGTGTGTGTGTGTGTCAAAAGTTTATCAGTCATCTCTCTGGTTTAAGTCCTGCGTATTTTTCAGTTATATTTTCATAGATTTTATCTGTGTCTGTACCAGTGCTATATATTGAACATGTATTTCCATCTCAGCTCTGTAATTCCGTCCCAGCCACCTGTCCATTGTCCCCAGCCATAAGTCCGTTTTTCACCCGTCTGTGTCCCCGTCTTAGCCATCTGTCCGTGTTTCAGGCCTACGTCCATATTTCAGCCATCTGTTTCGTTGTCAGCCACCTGCTCTTGTATCAGCCGCCCGTTCGTGTCTCAGCCACCTGCCTTGGTCTCAACCACCTGTCCGTGTTTCAGTCATCATTTATGAATAGCAAGAAAATGTTTAAACTCTGGAGGATGTTGGGACAATGGGCCCTTTGCACAGTTTTGCAACGTCATTCTTAAAGTTACACTGACAGTCTTAGTGAAGAACTATTTGTTACTGTCTGTAGAGTTATATATATATATATATATATATATCATCCGGAAGCAATGATGTTAGCATATTTCTGAACATCATATAAATCATATATGATAGTGAATCTTGGAGCATATAATTTATACCTTTCCTGGAAACCCAGTTTCTCATCAAGTAAGGGCTGGTACTTTCCTCTGAATATTTATATGTTTCGGATTGCTATCTCCATGTCTGATCTTGAAGAGATACATCTCGCTATTCAGATCTCGCTATTTATACCTCTGGAATAAGGAAAGGAAAAACAGACATTCTCTTTGACAACATAAAGCCAGGCTGTCTTGATAGAGGCGCCAGGAGCAAGGCGAGTATGAACACTGTATAATGTTGTATGTGACTTTGGGTATGTGAATGTTAACGACCTGTAACGTTCAGGGGAGGAAGGTAACGACCTGTTACGTTCAGGGAAGGAAGGTAACGACCTGTTACGTTCAGGGAAGGAAGGTAACGACCTGTTACGTTCAGGGGAGGAAGGTAACGACCTGTTACGTTCAGGGGAGGAAGGTAACGACCTCTTACGTTCAGGGGAGGAAGGTAACGACCTGTTACGTTCAGGGAAGGAAGGTAACGACCTGTTACGTTCAGGGGAGGAAGGTACTGTATACACTGGAGCGAGGGTGGAATGAGGGTATTTCTACGAGGGATCTTCAGTGTTGGTGAAGGAGGCCGCCCGAGAGAAGAGTCGAAGTCGTTTCGTTGCTTCAAGAACAGCCTACCTCGGCCAGACCGTGGCCTCGTAGTCACAGGAGGTACTGGTGCGTGTCAGGCTGGAATACGTGGGGCATACCAAGACATTTGATACACATAAATGTTTTGTATATATATTATTCATAGCAGTTTGTTGTTCCGTGAAGATATATGTACAGTTTGTCGGTTATTGGAGAAATGTGTTCCTGGTCAAATTGTTTATCTCTCTCTCTCTCTGTCTCTGTCTCTCTCTCTCTCTCTCTCTCTCTCTCTCTCTCTCTCTCTCTCTCTCTCTCTCTCTCTCTCTCTCTCTCTCTAGATGGTCGGCAGCCACCGACCAAGGAGGTATGTTTTACCGGTACCACCCACCATGGTTGGTATCGGGAGGAGGAGGTCCAGCGAAGGCTGCGCTGTGAGCCAAGCACTTCATCGGCTGTCAAGTGTTACTCCTTTTGTCCCAGGTCGCTGTCTGTCCTCCCCGCCTCACCCATGCGCACGCTGCTGGCTCTCATGCCACAAACACAACCTCTCTTATCTGTCACACGACACGTTGCTCACACGCCTCGTCATTGTGATCCTAGATTACATTTAGCGATGGACGCACCTCCTCAGCCTCACCTTATGGCGAAATCTCGTCGTAAGTACTGACCAGTAAGTAAGTAAGTAGTTAAGTAATTCAGTAAGTAAGTAAGTCAGTAATAAGTAAGCGAGCGATCTCTCACAGCGATCTATGGAAGTGGGTCACCCATCGGTATATTTGTCGCTGCGTCTCCAGTTCGACTCGATTACGTTGGCTGGATCTTTGCTGGCGACTTCCTCTTCTGCCGTCGATGTAGGAAACACCTTGACCTTTCTCTGTTACCTCCTCCTTCTTCAGGGCGCCTCCGTTGTTGAGGTGGCGGATCAATAGCTGGAGTTATTCTTAATAATGAATCCTTTGCTTCCAGGCAATTAGTGTTGACTTTGTATAAATAGGCCGTTAACAAAAAGTTATGCATGAGGTTCCCTCGAAGCTAAGAGCCTCTTTCATTATTCCTAGCCATCTTAACCCTTTTAAAAGGTCAGGGATTTCGAACACACAGATCCGTGAGAGATGATGGCGATGGGGCTCGGTGGTAGCCATTTGGAAACCTCGGCCTGTCATTACGGAAAATAACACCGACATCGAAGTGGTTTTTAGCTGGGATTCGGACGAGTAGTGTGTTATCACAGGGGTTGAATGTTTTCTGTTGTTGATAACGGCAGGGAGTGGCAATTAGACCCCGTGTGTCATTAAGAGGCGCGAGTGGAGCTAAGATCTTGTGTCTGGCACTTGTTAAAGATCCACCATGCCTTAGCCATAGCCCCGATACGTATGTGCGAGCGCAGCACAAGTGCTCTTGGTGTTTGTGGCATTAGTTCGATGGCTCCGGGTCCTTACTGCAGGATAGTGGGCCAGATAGCGTAGGTTCGGTATGGTCGGTTTTGTCATCTATTCCTCGAGTGATTGTATGGGTGGGTTTCATGTACACCCTGTAAAGAAAAAAAAAAAGGAAAAAAAGTATCTTAGCACTTTTCATGGGAAACAATATGACACCACAGACGAAGGATTTTGGAAGATGCCCCTTAGGGTCTGGCCTCTCATTGGTAGCTCTGCTATCATGATGTCAAACATCGATTCCTAGTGATGTTTCCAGTCATTTGCCATATTGAATTATATTGATTTCATATTTCGATGGAAATAGCTTTAAACTGGGGCTACCATGATCATAAGTACATCTATCTAACATTCAGCTTCACTAGCCCTACAGAGACAACATTGGTCGAATTGATCATTCTCAAATTCATCGGACCAGACGTGGAAGATGCTTTTTTTTTCTATCGTGTGTACCAATTATTTTCGTTCATAGACTTCTAAGTTCTCATGGTGTTGCGTTTTCCTCCTCGTGCTCGAATACTTTTATTATTATCATTATTATTATTTGTCTTTATAACAGAATATCGTTGCTACTGTAATGTTTCTGCTTTTGTTTCATCACATAAAAAAATTCGTCACCGTAATTTAAGCTTGATATGATTTCAGTTAAGATTGGTTATGTGATATGTTTATAAGCGTTGTATATTAACGATTTTAGTTATGTTGCTTAAGCTATTGATTATCCGTCATCGCTGTCGCTCTACAACACTTTAGATTAAAAGATGAATGAGGTATAAATATAATAATCAATTAATGTGATTATGTATCATTCATCGTGATCGAACAAGATCTCCTATCTCGCACTTGCAAGGAAGGAACTATTGCTCTCTGCCACGAGGAACTCTTAGTTCAGATTTTCGTCCTGGATTAAAGATTCTGTCACCTCGAATGAGGCGAAGTACTTTTTCTTCAACAAGATTGTTAGGTGTTGGAGAAGGGCTGTACCTTGTCGTTCCTCAAGGCCACTGGGAGGTTATGATGTACCAGGAAACCGTAGCCTGTGATGGGTTGTTGGGCTTTGGCTGTGAGGAGAACCCACTTGGTGCTTCTGCTGGAGGTCTAAGTCCAGCGTTGAGAGGAATGCAGACGAAGTTGGGAAGGGAGGTGCTGTTGCCTACTCCATCGCCACCAGTTAGAGCGATTCAAAGTCGTACTATACATGCGTTTAAGAACCGATTCGACAAACCCATCGCTTCAGGTGTACGTCTGACATTATGTGCTCCACCTTAGTCACACTGACAGTTTCGTAGTTATGCTCTCTGTATTACCTGTATGGCCTCCAACTTATTCCACAGTAATCTCTGAGTTTCTGATATCCTCCACTACCACCAACGGCCTCGAAGGAACCCAGTGGTCTGTTGCTCTTTGGATTCCTTTGTATTCCTTTGTATCCTACCTGAAATCCAAGATCAGATCCTTCGTGCTGTGTTTAGAGATGTGTTGATATCTACCATATACGACTGTAGAAGAAATGATCATTCAGGGGATTAGATCTTCCATCTCTTTCAGACCAGGGGATCAGGTCTTACTTCAGGCATCATCTCAAACCATCTGCCTATCTCTTTCAGAACAGGGAGTTGGTTCTAACTTCAGGCGTCCTCTGAAGTCATCTGCTTGCCTCTTTGAGGCCAGGAGATAGATTCTAACTTCAGGCGTCCTCTGAAGTTATCTGCCTGCCTCTTTGAGGCCAGGGGATAGATTCTAACTTCAGGCGTCCTCTGAAATCATCTGCTTGCCTCTTTGAGGCCAAGGGATAGATTCTAATTTTAGGCGTCCTCTGAAGTTATCCCTGCCTCTTTAAGGCCAGGGGATAGATTCTAACTTCAGGCGTCCTCAGGGGCCATCTGAATCAAATACTGAGGGACTTAGCACCGAACAGGGACTGAGGAACAAATGTGAAAAAAAAATCTAGACTTCAAGTTTTATGAAATAGATTTTCACCACTCGATATCCTTTGCATGAAGATACGCCCGTTTAGCGCGGCGATACGACTCTTGGGTATGATGGCGTGACCTTTGGCCTGACCCTCGAGGGGAGGTCAAAGGTCAGGCAAATCATGGCCAGGGGGTCGTATCGTCGTACTGGATGGTCGTCAATATTTCACTGCCATCATGCTGGTTCTGTCGCAAAACCCTCGAAAATTTGCCTTTGGTGGAGAAGGGTTATGTGGTCAGCGGTCAGAGGTCATCTGTTATTAAAACAAGGTCACTGAAGGGAGTTCGCAGGTCGTCTGTATCCCCCGACTTGGTTTATTGATAGAAAGCCTCTGGTCGTTCGCCGAAGGGATTCAATCCCTTGAGCGCGAAGGTACGACCCTTGAGCGCGAAGGTACGACCCTTGACCAGCGACGGTACGAGACTAGGCCGATATAACGACCGTTGAGCACGACGGAACGATCCTCGAGTACGATTGCACGGCCTCTGAAAGGGGGAGGTCATAAGTCACGCAACCATATCGCCATGCTCGAAGGTCGCGCCGCTCCGATCTTGGGTCGTACCGTCGGATGGTGCCGTCGTGCTCGAGAGTCGTGCCTTCGTGTTCAAGGATCTTTCCGTCGTGCTCGAGGGTCGTACCATCGTCCTCAAGGGTCCAGCTGCCGTCCTCAAGCGTCGCACCGTCACTCTCAAGCCGTCGTGCCTAAGAGTCGTTCTCAGGTCCCACAGTCGTGCTCAAGGGTCGTACCTTCCTGCTCAAGGGTCGTAGCGTCGTGCTCAAAAGTCCCATGGTCGTGCTTAGGAGTCGTACCTTGGTGCTCAAGGGTCGTACCTTCCTGCTCAAGGGTCGTAGCGTCGTGCTCAAAAGGTCCCATGGTCGTGCTCAGGAGTCGTACCGTCAGTGCTCAGGGGTCGTACCACCGTGCCCGAGAGGTTGACAGACATGACGTTATCACTGCTTCTTGGCCAACGTATCAGCACGTATGACACTGTTATGCACCGTCACACTTAACAGTATGACACACTTGCTTGTCACCCTCGCAGCTGATCCGGCAAAGCAGTGTGGCTGCCTTCAAAGATTATCGTACATACTGCAGTAATGTGAGAGACACAAATGAAACAGAAGCATACACCCTCCATTGTTTTAGTATGATGCTATTCAAAATGATTTTTCGCACAGGATGCTGGATATTAGCGATCTCCTCCGTGTAGCAATTGATCATAAGGATCTGATTAATGTGAGTGTAGATTATATGGATCTCGTAAGTGTAAGAATAGGCAAAAAGGATCTCGTTAGTGTAATATTGAATAATAAGGCTCTTGTCAGTATACGCATGCATGAATGATAAGAATAATGAGGATCACGTCAGTGTAAGAATGAATAAGTCTTTCGTCAGTGTAAGACTGAGTTATCAGGCTCCCGTCAGTGTAAGAGAGAGAGAGAAAGAGATTTATCTCTTGACGAAGAGCTTCACAGACTTTCATAAGCCTCGGGAGTCGAGCATCAGGCAAACAGCTTTCGAGATAACGGCAGAATCACTGATGAACAGTGAGCAGCCAGCACATAGAATATTGTGAGCAACTGAACGAACAGGCTCGACAAAATTCGCGTTTCCGAGTGTTGATCATGTCCGGGAGCTAATTAACTATAGCTTAGCCGGGCTGAGGTCCATATCCCATACATCACTCCAAGCTAAATTATGAATAGCCTTAACAAGATTTACCGTATTCCGCATAATGAGGAAAATTATACATATATATATATATATATATATATATATATATATATATATATATATATATATATGTATATATATATATATATATATATATATATATATATTCCTATGAGTCCACGGGGAAAATGAAACACGATATATTAGATTTTAGGGAGAGTAAAAAGATTTTTTGGAAGAAGGTAAATAAAGTGCGTAAGACAAGGGAACAAATGGGAACATCGTTGAAGGGGGCTAATGGGGAGGTAATAACAAGTAGTGTTGATGTGAGAAGGAGGTGGAGTGAGTATTTTGAAGGTTTGTTGAATGTGTTTGATGATAGAGTGGCAGAAATAGAGTGTTTTGGTCGAAGTGGTGTGCAAGGTGAGATGGTCAGGGAGAATGGTTTGGTAAACAGAGAAGAGGTGGTAAAAGCTTTGCGGAAGATGGAAGCCGGCAAGGCGGCGGGTTTGGATGGTGTTGCAGTGGAATTTATTAAAAAAGGGGGTGACTGTGTTGTTGACTGGTTGGTAAGGATATTCAGTGTGCGCATGGTTCACGGTGAAGTGCCTGAGTGTTGGCGGAATGCGTGCATAGTGCCATTGTACAAAGGCAAAGGGGATAAAGGTGAATGTTCAAATTACAGAGGTACAAGTTTGCTGAATATTCCTGGGAAATTATACGGGAGGGTATTGATTGAGAGGGTGAAAGCATGTACAAAGCATCAGATTGGGGAAGAGCAGTGTGGTTTCAGAAGTGGTAAAGGTATGCGGATCAGGTGTTTGCTTTGAAGAATGAATGTGAGAAATACTTAGAAAAACAGATGGATTTGTATGTAGCATTTATGGATCTGGAAAAGGTATATGATAGAGTTGATAGAGATGCTCTGTGGAAGGTATTAAGAGTATATGGTGTGGGAGGTAAGTTGCTAGGTAAGCAGTGAAAAGTTTTTATCAAGGATGTAAGGTATGTGTACGAGTAGGAAGAGAGGAAAGTGATTGGTTCCCAGTAAATGTTGGTTTGCGGCACGGGTGCGTGATGTCTCCATGTTTGTTTGATTTGTTTATGGATAGGGATGTTAGGGAGGTGAATGCCAGAGCTTTGGAGAGATGGGCAAGTATGCAGAGTGTTGTGGATGAGAGAGCTTGGGAAGTGAGTCAGTTGTTGTTCGCTGATGATACATCGCTGGTGGCTGATTCGTGTGAGAAACAGCAGAAGTTGGTGACAGTTTGGTAAAGTGTGTGAAAGAAGAAAGCGGAGAGTAGATATGAATACGAGCATGGTTATTAGGTTCAGTAGGGTTGAGGGACAAGTGAATTGGGAGGTAAGTTTGAATGGAGAAAAACTGTAGGAAGTGAAGTGTTTTAGATATCTGGGAGTGGATATAGCAGCGGATGGAACCATGGAAGCGGAAGTGAGTCACAGGGTGGAGGAGGGGGCGAAGGTTCTAGGAGTGTTGAAGAATGTGTAGAAGGCGAGAACGTTATCCCAGAGAGCAAAAATGGGTATGTTTGAAAGAATAGTGGTTCCAACAATGTTATATGGTTGCGGGGCATGGGCTATAGAAGGTATGTGCGGAGGAGGATGGATGTATTGAAAATGAGATGTTTGAGGACAGTATGTGGTGTGAGGTGGTTTGATCGAGTAAGTAATGAAAGGATAAGAGAGATGTGTGGTAATAAAATGAGTGTGGTTGAGAGAGCAGAAGAGGGTGTATTGAAATGGTTTGGTCACATAGAGAGAATGAACGAGGAAAGATTGACAAAGAGGATATATATGTCAGAGGTGGAGGGAACGAGGAGAAGTGGGAGACCAAATTGCAGGTGGAAGGATGGAGTGAGAAAGATTTTGAGCGATCGGGGCCTGAACATACAGGAAGGTGAAAGGCGTGCAGGGAATAGAGTGAACTGGAATGATGTGGTATACCGGGGTCGACTTGCTGTCAGTGGATTGAACCAGGGCATGTGAAGCGTCTTGGGTAGACCATGGAAAGTTTGTGGAGCCTGGATGTGGAAAGGGAGCTTTGGTTCAGTGCATTACACATGACAGCTAGAGACTGAGTGTGAACGAATGTGGCCTTTGTTGTCTTTTCCTAGTGCTGCCTCTCGCGCGCGCGGGGGGAGGTAGGGTGCCATTTCATATGTGGCGGGACGGCGACGAGAATGGATGAAGACAGCAAGTATGAATATGTCCATATGTGTGTTTGTATATGTCTGTGTATGTATATGTATGTATACGTTGTATAGGTATGTATATTTGCGTGTGTGGACGTGTATATATATATATACATGTGTATGTGGGTGGGCTGGGCCATTCTTTCGTCTGTTTCCTTGCGCTACACTCGCTAACGCGGGAAACAGCGACTAAGTATAATAGATAGATAATAATATATATAATCCTACGAGTCCACGGGGAAATGAAACATGATGTGTTACCAAGTGCACTTTCGTATAATAATCACATCATCAGGGGAGAATACAAGAAATAGATATAACAGTCAGTTAATGTACAACGAAGAGACGGAGCTTGGACGCCATTTGGTAAACAAGTGACTGTTCGAATTGGGGTCGGGTGCGTCCAAAACTAGCAACAAGCGTATCATAAACTTATTATGTGGACAAGAAGGGGAACTGTATATAGATTTTATCAACAATAAACCTATCCAATTTGTGTAGACCTTCACTAATATCAAGGTTACAGTTCTTTGTGTATTTAGTAATAGAAGATTCACTGATATTTCTCGCGATACTGGAGTTAGAGTTAATAACTGAGATGGCATTACTCTAGTCAGGTACAATGATCATGATTTTTAACATGATTAAACAAGGCATTTGATTCTTGTCCTGTACTTATGCTGTATCTATGTTATCATTTAACGATGTCCAAATGGGCGGGGAGGATTCGAACCCAGTCCTACTGCGCGGCTGGCCGGTATGCATTCCATTGGACCACGAAGCAACGAAAGCTTTTGAACTCAGAGCTACGAACCCTCTCCGACACGGAGGAGATACGTGAGCAGTATTCTCTCTCTCTCGCTTATCGCATCTGGGATGTCGAGGTTCAGCTGTGAGTTTGACTCCCGCCACCAGACGCTACAATTCATTTCCCGCGTCCTCTCAGATACGTTCATTGGCCGCGGGAATTATGACGCACGTTGTTGTAATTGGATCAAACATTGATTACGTCATTATCCCCCCCGTCGCCCCCCTTTATTTTAAGCTCTCTCTTTTTTTTTTTTTTCGTTTGTTTGTGATTAGCCAATGAATTCGGTGCCGGCCCGGATCATTAGCGGAATTATAAACATTTGTGGATTATCATTAAAATTTCAACAGGACTCACATTTGTAACGCTTAAAACATGGATTTCCAGAATCTGTATCGTTCATTAGCTAAATTAACACTAATTATTGGTTATATCGCGAGGGGTTCCGCTCGACGCTAACTAATATTAATGACAAATGAGGGCGTAATTTGTCGAACCAGCCACCGCCGCTAATGACTTCTTACTTCCAGATGGCAATCCAGGGCTTAGACCTTCTTTGTTTACGGTGGCCGACCTGGAGACGAGCAGAAGACGCAGCCTCGAACATGACCGTCTGGGATTGCGAGGTTAGATAGATCGAACACACGATACACCCAACCCACACGTCGAACTGATGCGAACTCCTCAGGGAAAAGCTTCGGGGCTGAGAGACACTGGTTTCGCGAGGGCTAGTGCTTGAATATACGACTGTGGTATGAGAGAAGAACAGCCCGATATTGAACCGGATATATACTCTGGCGTTTTTGAAAGAAATCCAGAGCGTACACTGTGGCCCGGGTGTAAAAGGACCTGAGCGTGTAATGATATCCCATGACTTAAAAGCAGGGAAGTAGGTCATAGTAACGGCCAGGTAAGTAGGTCATTGAAGCGGCAATATGATAGCGAACAGGATCTTACATTTTACAATTAGAGTGGGGGAGGCGGAGGGATTCGATTCCAAGTCTTGGGCTACTAATCCTCGCTCCTCACTGTTCACTGGTGCGTCGTCGTCGTCGCCTCTCTCTCTCTCTCTCTCTCTCTCTCTCTCTCTCTCTCTCTCTCTCTCTCTCTCTCTCTCTCCCCCCTAACCTTGAACGCTGTGTTCGCTTTTGGTCACTCCGAGAGAGAGAGAGAGAGAGAGAGAGAGAGAGAGAGAGAGAGAGAGAGAGAGTTTCCACGGGCGAGTTGCCGAGACGATTCCAAGAGTGTGCGTTACGTGTGACCCTGTGAGCGCCGGCAAGACTCAACCTTCAACTTACTGACCCTGGGATAAACAGGTTGAGGGTTGGTGATGTACAGTTATCGAACAGTATCGAAAGAATTCGACAATCTTCATCTAAGTAGCTATTTAGGATCGGTGTAATTTCGCCCGCAGTCTTGGAGTACAAACTCGAAAGTGTTTTACAATAAATGATGCAAATTACTTTTTCTTCAACTTGATTTTGAACCCGTGAAATGATTTAGGTAAGAAGAGTAAATAAAAACAACACCATAGATGTCTTTAAGAACAGATTTGGCAAATACTTGGGTTTATACATTCACGACTGACGTTCATTTGCGGCTCTATAGTGATGGAGTTTACTTCTCCTCTTGGCCGGGTTTGTACTCTTCGAATCCCTCCACGCTAGCTAGACTGATCTCCCTCTGTAGGATCCAGTGTTATATTGGGGTGTGGGTTCATTTATTCCTTTGTTTTCCTTTGTAATTGCACTACAACAGACTAGAACTACGTCTTAAACTGTTAATGAAGAATAAAGTGACTTTAACAGTATACTAGATTAGATGGAAACTATAGCATGTTCGACTTCTTTTCAGCATTTTCAGCTTATACGATTACCTGAA
The DNA here is from genome assembly GCF_036320965.1 of Panulirus ornatus. Classification (NCBI taxonomy): domain Eukaryota; kingdom Metazoa; phylum Arthropoda; class Malacostraca; order Decapoda; family Palinuridae; genus Panulirus; species Panulirus ornatus. Next base: position 12,881,702 of record NC_092238.1, on the reverse strand, counting down.
GTCTATTCCTCTGACCAGTGGTAGTAGAATACATGGAATCAGGAGCTTAGATCATTAATTGAAAGGACTTAGGGACGTAAAGCTTTTACCATGACCGAAAGAGGATGAATTGGGATCAGATCAAATTATAATGTAGAATGATAATCTTAACACTTAACTTGATTTACGAATTGTCTGGAGTTCAAGAGTTGTAACTTAAGAGGCCAGGAAGTTCCTCTCATTACCGTCTACTACTAAGGATACAGCCAGAGCTTTTCAAGCAGCGGATGTCAGTAAAGAGAACACGATCGAAAAAACAAAAAAAAACCCATTAAAGAACAAAACGAACCCGTAATGCAACACGTAGAACATCAAGGAAATTTTAGAAGTTAGAGAAAAAAAAATATCTTTTTTCGAGGAGTAAAAGGAAAAAAAATAAGATATGATAATAAAACACTTTGAACAGATAGTGGTGAATGGAGTTCTTGTGGTGGTGCATGGATGCCATATCCTCCTCACCTTGCCTCGGGAATGAAAACTTTCTGCTTACAATTATAAAAAAAAGAATTGGTCGTGTGAGTGATACTTGAGGGGAGGAATATATGGCACAGTCCATCACCCTTTCACACTTTTTTCCTGTATTTTTTTTCTTATATTTCAGTAGTTAAGGTAGATTTGATGATACTCTACTATCCTGGGGGGAAAAAAAGAGATAATGATAAGCTGATAGTTTATCAGGGACTTGGTGTCATATATAGACTAACCCCAGCATGTTATCTTTGAGATTCATTTCACTGATGTCATAACTATATGGTTTCTCTTGTTGTAGTTGCATGATCATCGCCGTGTGTTGTGAACAGTACGATGCCCTGGGCGAGAGGAGGGAGGTATGGAAGGGTGGCGTAGAAGAGGGGGGGGGTTATGAATGAGTGGTCAAACAGGTCACGGTGGGGGTACAACAGGTGTGGTACGACACTGTGAGGTCATCCAACGTATCAGGAGAAAGGTTCTCCACGGGTTTAACCCAAACGCATGATGGCACTCGCATATGCTTGTCTTGTGTCTTCAGTTTCCCTCCTCCCGTATATCTTAATGGCATACGTGTTAATAAATTCTGTCAACTGCATTCACTTATCTGTTGTGATGGGATGTCGGGGTTATTTTTTTCGGGTCTTGTTGATCATGGAAATTGGTCAGATGGAAAAGACTACATACACACACATGCCTGGAATACACAGACGAGTCTTACATGCTGGAAAGCTGGAACCATCCTGGTGAAACTCTCATGTTTTGACAAAGAACTGGAAAGTTAGGCCATAAGGCTTCCTGCTCAGGCTCCCTGGCTGGCACGGTACATGGAAACCCACTGCTACCTCCAGGTCTCCTTCCCCTTCTCCGTACGGTACACGTGGTACTGCACCAGCTACAGTGTTGACCTCTTGGACACGACGGTACGACCCTTGACTAAGGCTGTCTAGCCATTTGACCTTAAAGGTTGAGCGGAAAGGGTCGTGCCGTCGTGCTCAAGGGTCGTATCGTTGTGCTCAGGTCGTACCCGCCGTGCTGAAGGGGTTGAAGTCATCTGTCACTTGAGTTCAGCTAAGTTCAGACAGATTCGTAAATGAATAAAAAAAAAAAAAAAGTACGTAAATTATTTATCCTCACTTAACCTTTCTTTTCTCAATTTTTTTTTTGTCCTGGTTATTCCATGAGAATGACTTAACGTTCGAGGAGAGCTCGCTCCCTGAGACAAAGATCACCTAATGCAGTTTGTCTGTTGAACTTCGTAATCAAGACGGTTCAGTGGACAGGTCACTCCCCAGCAGGTGACAGAAAAGAAACAGTGCCACAGGCTCTTCACTGCTGTGATATGGCAATACGAGTCTCGTAATTTGCACGATTACTGTTGTATGTGAAAGGAAGAGTTGTACACTCCTGTTCTTCCGGCTCATAGCCTTGTATATATATATATATATATATATATATATATATATATATATATATATATATGGCACACCCCAACGCGAAGCTTGGTACCCATTCATCGACCAGCCTGAAAGGGTCTCGAACCTGGGTCCGTTATACTGGTATGCATGTATTTATGTATGTTTGTGTGTGTGTGTGTGTGTGTTCTCAGGTCAGACCATAATGACCACACCCACTGCTTCTCCCAGCACCACCTAGCTACCAGCGTCCCGAACCCCCCCCCCCCCCCCCCCCCCGCGCGCGCGCGCGAGATATAGGCAAATTAAATGTGTTACGAGGATAAAGTGTGCACGACGTGCACGGAGAGGAGGCAGCAGCAGCAGCAGAAGACTGCAGGAGGAACGTCCTCCCCCGCGAAGCAAGAGCCGGTGGTGCCCCTCGCAGCCGGTGGGTCAATCTCTCACTAAGGGACCTCCGTATTGGATACGGACATTATCATTAATGATCGACCGATCTAATCACCTGTTTTTCAAGCCCGTTTTCAGCGCCATCTGTAAGGCAATCAACATTTAACCGGAGTGAGTGAAAGTTTGGCTACTAATTCACTTGGCCTTTCCCTGGTAATAATTACCCTGCTACAACCTAAGCAGTGAATGTCAACTGCAACCCCCCGCCTGCCTGCCTGCCTGCCTGCCACTGCTTATAGCACACCGCCATCCACTTCTCGTCTCGCATCTCCTTTTGACTCGTCTCTCTTTCTTCTCATTTTCTATCTCCCGTTCTCTGTTATCTCTCAGGTTTCCAGTCGGCGTTAGCATGTTTCACTCGTTTTCTTCCACGTTGTGGGTGATGTATGGGTTCTGTGTCCCTTTCCCTCAGTGTTTATTGTCTCTCATCCTTCCTGCGTTGTGCTGCTTACGGTAGTGGAATATTTAGACGGTGGAAGGGATTGCCAAGTTATATGTGTGTGTGTGTGTGTGTGTGTGTGT